>NC_037676.1:142880480-143180480 GCF_003255815.1 Theropithecus gelada
TTTTTTTTGAGACGGAGTCTTGCTCTGTCACCCAGGCTGGAGTGCAGTGGCCGGATCTCGGCTCACTGCAAGCTCCGCCTCCCGGGTTCACGCCATTCTCCTGCCTCAGCCTCCCGAGTAGCTGGGACTACAGGCACCCGCCACCTCGCCCGGCTAGTTTTTTTGTAATTTTTAGTAGAGACGGGGTTTCACCGTGTTAGCCAGGATGGTCTCGATCTCCTGACCTCGTGATCCGCCCGTCTCGGCCTCCCAAAGTGCTGGGATTACAGGCTTGAGCCACCGCGCCCGGCCAGTACACATTATTTTCAAGATTTCAATTTGCTTCATACCCTACATTAAGGGTATTCCTAATTATATTCATTATGTTATTCCAGCTATGAAACATAAGCATATGTCAGAATTCTAAGGTGGTACCTGATCTACCTCTAAAGTTGGTTTTTCATTGTAATACAAGCCATTTTGAAAGTCTGTTCTTTTGGCTTATGAAAATAAGAAGTAATTCATTAATCTCATTTTGTCCCCTTTTCTTTTTTTAAAGAGATAGGGTCTCACTATGCTGCGCATGCCAGATTCAAACTCCTGGGCTGAAGTGATCCTCCTTCCTCAGCCTCCCGAGTAGTTGGGACTATAGGGGTCTGCCACCATGTCTGGCACTTTTTTTGAAATTTACTGAAAGAAGCCAATATTGGGAAGGGTGTGTCCTTCCTCAATTTTCCCTGGAGAAGACAGTGTGTCTTTAACAGAACTGTCAGGAGGCATCCTAAGGATTGGAGGCCTGGTGAACTGGGGAAGTTCCTGATTCCCAGGTACTTACAAGCCCCTGGCATGAACTCTGAGCACCAACCCTAAGGGCAGAGGCATCCCTAGCCCAGCTGGTACTTTCACTATGGCCACAGAGAGCAGGCTAGTTTGTGCCAGTGGCAGCCCATTCACCCTCTGGTCACCTCCTCAATGAACACTGGCAAACGTGTGCCCTCTAAGCTGCAGGCTATCACTCTGGGCCTGGAGATGACATTTTCTCTTACCCTGGACTAACTTTCTGATGACTCTGAGAAGACAACAATGTATCCACATCTAACTAAGCTTAGCTTTGGAGGCCAGTGCCTTTGAGTCAAGTACGTGCTCAGCCAAGCCTGCGGCCAAGCACAGCTCAGCTATGTGGAGGCTGTGTAACCTTGAACAAACTGCTTAATCTCTGTGAGCCTTGGTCATTTGAGAAATGATACCACTACCAATCCTGTGAGGTTGACATAAGAACTGATAATACATGAAAAAGGACTGCCACAGAACTTGGTGAAGGGAAGCCATTCAATAAATGGTGGTTACTGGTAAAGCAAAGTTTATCTTAACCTGATGTGATATTTTTCAGATTTTAAGATGTCTTCCACTATAAGATGCATCTTTTTTTTTTTTTTTTTTTTAACCTCGAGACAGAGTCTTGCTCTGTCGCCCAGGCTGGAGTGCAATGGCATGATCTCGGCTCACTGTAACCTCCGCCTCCTGGGTTCAAGCGATTCTCCTGCCTCAGCCACCTGAGTAGCTGGGATTACAGGCGTGCGCCACCACACCCAGCTAATTTTTTTGTATTTTTAGTAGAGACGGGGTTTCACCATGTTGGCCAGGCTGGTCTCGAACTCCTGACCTCGTGATCTGCCACCTGTCTTGGCCTCCCAAAATGCTGGGATTACAGGCGTGAGCCACTGTGCCCAGCCCAAGATGCAACATTTTTTAATGAACCACTAAGAAAGAAAAAAAAAAATCCTGCCAATTAAACCAAAACACCATCCCAATTTTAGAGATATTAAAGTGTGAATAAAAGGTATATAAGAATTGAGGAATAGGGTCTGTTTTGAGAGGTAATTTGTTATCTTAAGTGGAAAGTAAGAAGATCCCATCTCCTTACAGGACCCAGGTTAGAAAAGAAGAGCCTCCTCCGTCAGATCTCTCAGGGAGGAGGGCTGCTGCTCTAATGGCTCCAGCACTCGGTGAGGGCTGGTGGGGACCCAGGAGAGTCACCGGCACCAACAGCTCCAGCTGGCACCCCTTGGGGCAGGCTGCACCTGACTTCTGACTGCCAAACTCAGAAGCTTATGGTTGTTTGTGCGTGAGTCAAACACTCCCCTTGGTTTGAGGATGGCTCTACTCAGCATACACTGCTTTTACAAATCCAATTCTAACTCTAAATGGAAAATAAATAAGTCTTCCATGAAGCCACACTTACAAACTTGGAGCCTACGAAAGTCCTCACTTACCCCAAGCATCCTGGTTTAATTAATTTTTAAAACCAGAAACAATCTCGGCACTTTACTCTAAAGAAAACATTCTGTCTGATTAGAGGAAGATGTATGTAGAAAATCAGAATCTGACTGAGTTCCTAAAATCTATTACACTGAGAGGAAAATGGAAAAGAAAATATTTGCATAAAGCTTTTCCCTGACTCTCAGAGGGGTTCAGAACCAGACCAATTGAGTACTGGGTCTCACTGCAGTTCCACTCTGCACTGTTCTATTTTCAGCACCAACTCCACTCTATGACATGAACACCGTCAACTGAAAACTAGGGGACACCACAAATCCTGCAAGCAGAAGGTGCTGCACAGGCTCAGATGCCCACCTTGACACCCTCGTTGTAGCTGTCAGCAGGGCTGCTGAGGCTGGCAAGGCTTCCCAGGTGACCGGGAGCTCCAGGGCGAGGTGGTTTCTTTGGTGGAGCTGCAGGATCTGGTGAGAGAGAACAATTGCCATTAAGTCATGTGTGTTAAGAAAGAGTAACTGCTGGGGGCAGTGGCTCACGCCTGTAATCTCAGCACTTTGAGAGGCCGAAGCGGGCAGATCACCTGAGGTCAGGAGTTTGAGATCAGCCTGACCAACACGGAGAAACCCCATCTCTAGTAAAAATACAAAATTAGCCAGGTGTGGTGGTACATGCCTGTAATCCCAGCTATTCAGGAGGCTGAGGCAGGAGAATCACTTGAACCTGGGAGGTGGAGGTTGCGGTGAGCCAACATAGCACCATTGCACTCCAGCCTAGGCAACAAGAGCAAAACTCTGTTTAAAAAAAATAAAAAACAGGCCGGGCGCGGTGGCTCAAGCCTGTAATCCCAGCACTTTGGGAGGCCGAGACAGGCGGATCACGAGGTCAGGAGATCAAGACCATCCTGGCTAACATGGTGAAACCCCATCTCTACTAAAAAATACAAAAAACTAGCTGGGCGAGGTGGCGGACGCCTGTAGTCCCAGCTACTCGGGAGGCTGAGGCAGGAGAATGACGAAAACCCGGGAGGCGGAGCTTGCAGTGAGCTGAGATCCGGCCACTGCACTCCAGCCTGGGCGACAAAGCCAGACTCTGTCTCAAAAAAAAAAAAAAAAAATAAATAAATAAAAAACAGAGAAAGAAGGTTGGGCACTGTGGCTCACATCTGTAATCCTAGTACTTTGGGAGGCTGAGGTGGTCGGATGCCTGACCTCAGGAGTTCAAGACCAGCCTGGGCAACACAGTGAAACCCCATCTCTACTAAAATTTAAAAAAAAAAAAAAAAAAAAGAAAAGAAAAGAAAAGAAAATTTAGCCAGGCATGGTGGTGTGCACCACACCTCAGCTACTTGGGAGGCTGAGGCAGGAGAATTGCTTGAACCCAGGAGGTGGAGGTTGCAGTGAGCTGAGATTGCACCCGCCACCATACTCCAGCCTGGGTGACAGAGTAAGACTCTGTCTCCCAAAAAAAAAAAAAAAAAAAAAAAAGGAACGAGAAAGAAACCACTCCTAAATAAATGCCTACTGCTGTTCTTACAAAATACACTAATCTTGCATTCTAAGGAGGCATTTCTTTTCTTTTTTCTTTTTTTTTTTTTTGAGACCAAGTGTTGCTCTGTCACCCAGGCTGGAGTGCAGTGGCATGAGCTCGGCTCACTGCAACCCTAAGGAGGTATTTCTGATGCATTATACCAACAAATTCTTTTTCCCAATACTCTAGTAATGAGCTGAATGTGGTAAACATCGTACTTGCTGTGGTCTGTAGAGGTAAAATTAATCATGAGGGTATTCCAAAGCTACGACACCATATACATTCAAAACCTGCTTTCATCAAATTAAACTAACTTCTTTCCGCCCAATTCTTTTCTTCTTTACCTGGTTTACCCACAGGCTGATATATATGTTGGTTTCCAATCTGTGGGAAAAGAAAAGTTCAGTCAATGCACTGGTATATACAATTGGGTAATGACCTTTCTCTCCCACCCTGTCTGTCTACCCCCTTGAACTTCTAGGCTAGATTCTGGGGTATCAAAATGAACAAGACAGGGTGCTGCATAAGATCTCAGTTGGGGTGGGGGATCAGGCAAATAAGCAAATGATGCCAATAGGATGTGTGGAAAGGGCTGTGAGAGAAGCAAGCATGGGACACTCTGGAACCACAAATACAGTAGTCATAACCCATTTAAAATGTTCTTACACAGCTGAGAATGTAAATTAGTGCAAATTCTATGGAAAATGAACTGGAAGAACTCAAAATAGAACTACTTATCAAATAACTCAAAATAGAACTACTTATCAAATAACTCAAAATAGAACTACTATTCGATCCAGCAATCCCATGACTGCGTATACGCCAAAGGAAAACAAATCATTGTATCAAAAAGATACCTGCACTGCTATATTTATCACTGCACCACTCCCAATATCCAAGATACGGAATCAACCTAAGTATCCATCAATGAATGTCTGGATAAAAAAAAATGTGGTATATGTATACAATGGAATACTATTTAGCCATAAAAAAGAATACAATTGGCTGGGCACAGTGGCTCATGCCTGTAATCCCAGCACTTTGGGAGGTCAAAACAGGCAATAACCTTAGGTCAGGAGTTCAAGACCAGCCTGGACGACATGGCAAAACCCTGTCTCTATTAAAAACACAAAAATTAGCTGGGCATGGTGGTACATGCGTGTAATCTCAGTTACCTGGGAGGCTGAGGCAGGAGAATTGCTTGAACCCAGGAGGCAGAGGTTGCAGTGAGCCGAGATCACGCCACTGCACTCCAGCCTGGGCAACAGAGCAAGACTCTGTCTCAACATAAATAAATAAATAAATAAATTCCTGTCTTTTGCAGCAGTGGGGATGGATGCAGTAATGTGTAGGCCATTATCTTAGGTGAAACAGCTTACAAACAGAAAATCAAATCAGGCATGTTCTCATAAGTGGGAGCGAAATACTGCGTACACATGTACCTAAGAATGTGGAATAGTCACTGGGGACTTGGAAGAGTTGTGGGCAGGGGGGGACAGCGTTAAGACATTACTTAATGGGGCCAGGTGCGGTGGCTCATGCCTATAATCCCAGCACTTTGGGAGGCCGAGGTGGACGGATCACGAGGTCAGGAGATCGAGACCATCCTGGCTAACATGGTGAAACCCCGTTTCTACTTTAAAAAAAAAAAAAAAAAAAAAATTCGGGCAGCATGGTGATATGCCTGTAATCCTAGCTACTTGGGAGGCTGAGGCAGGAGAATTGCTTGAACCTTGGGGGGGTGGAAGTTGCAGTGAGCCGAGATTGCGCCAGTGTACTCCAGCCTGGGCAACAGAGGGAGACTCCATCTCAAAAAAAAAAAAAAAAAAAAAGAAATTACTTAATGGGTATAATGTACACTATTTGGGTGATGGTTATACAAAAAGCCCAGACTTCACCACTATGCAATATATCCATGACAAAAAACTGCACTTATACCCCTTAAATTTATACAAATAAAAAAATTTTGAAATGTTCTTATATGGATGTCTCCAGTTTACCTCTATAGGGTTTAAAATCCCAGGACTTCCCAGTGTCTGCATCTTCTCCTGCCTGGCCTCCCAACTATGCTTATCACAAAAACGGGTACAACCAGAACAATGATGGAAAGGGGTTTGGTAGCACTGGGTGTGTAGATTCCCATGGGCCTACACTGTCATCATCCCCAAAGCACTGTGTGTGTCAGGACCTGTTGCTATACCTCCATCAGTTCCAGGCCAAGCCAGAGAAGCCAAACCACAGCCCAGAACTTCTGTTCCAGGCACACGATAAAGTTTCACTTAACACCAGTTCTCCTTCAAGTTGTCATACCTGAAACTGCACTTGAAATAGTCTTTCTGAGGCTAACTACCTGGAAAGAAATCTTTTTGGAATTATGTTCTACTTCTGAAAAGAAAGACTTTTCTCGCTTACTTTAGAATAATGAACTGGCTAATAGATCTAACTCAAGGTGCTTTACTTTCTACTGAAAAGAGATCCACTTCTTCACAATACAAGGGCTATAAAAATAGCACACAAAATTAAAATTGTTCCTCCCTCACATGATCAAGTTGTTTTCAACATGTCATTTAACACCTCTGATTTTAAAGACTTGGAAAAAGTCTCGGAGCCTGAAGGTATGAAGAATGATACCATATCAACTTATTTTTGTGTAGCACTTTCTCCTTTACAGATCATTTTCATATCATTCACTTGTTCAATGAACAGTTATTGAACACCTGCTTTGTTCGAGGCACTGTTCGAGGCATAAAACAAAGATCCTGCCTGGGAAGCAAACAGCTAACAATGCAGTGGAGGGAGACAGATAATAAACAATGAATATGTATTAGTATATTCTGTGTTCTGTTAGGAGAAGCTGTATCCCACAAAGAAAGGAGATGGCTGGGATAGAAGGAGAGGAGCTACAAGTTTTTTGGTATTTATTTACTGATTGATTGAGTGAGTGACAGAGTCTTACTGCCGCCCAGGCTGGAGTGCAGTGGCATAATCTTGGCTCACTGCAACCTCTGCCTCCCAGGTTCAAGTGATTCTCCTGCTTTAGCCTCCTGAGTAGCTGGGATTACAAACGCCCACCATAATGCCTGGCTAATTTTTTGCATTTTTGGTAAAAATGGGGTTTCACCATGTTGGCCAGGCTGGTCTTGAACTCCTGAGCTCAAGTGATCCGCCCACCTGGGCCTCCCAAAGTGTTGAGATTACGGGCGTGAGCCACTGCTCCTGGCCCTTTTGTTTTTCTGAGACAGGGTATTACTCTGTCACCTAGGTTGCAGTGCTGTGATCTCAGTTCACTGCAGACTCAACTTCCTGAGCTCAAGTGATCCTCCTGCCTCAGCCTCTTGAGTAGCTGACAGCTGGGACCACAGGTGCACGCCACCACACCTGGCTAGTTTTTATATTTTTTGTAGAGACAAAGTTTTGCCATGTTACCCAGGCTGGTCTCAAGCTCTTGAGCTCAAGTGATCCACCCACCTTGGCCTCCCCAAGTACTGGGATTACAGGCCTGAGCCACTACCCCAGACCAAAGCTGCAGTTTTAAGTAGGAAGGTCAGGCCTTCTAAGAAAGTGATCCCTGAAAGGGAACACTTGTAGCAACCTGGGAGAAGAGTAGCTTGGAGACGGAGGAGTCCCAATAGGGCACATCGAATGTGTGATGAACAGCGAGGTGGTCAGGGTAGATAGAGAGGCGTGAGGGCAGGGAATGGTGGAAATGGGTCAATACTTAACAACAGATAGTGTCTATTGGCTGTGTTGTACTCACCGCTTCAGGCAATAAAACCCATGCCCTTTTAAAAAAATTTTAAATTTATGTGGCGCCTGTCCCCAGCCAGCAAGCTCACGGCAAGCTGAGTGCTCTCCACGTTTTTTTTGTTTGTTTGAGCTAGAGTCTTGCTCTGTTGCCCAGGCTGGAGTGCAGTGGTACAATCTTGGCTCACTGCAACCTCTGCCTCCCAGGTTCAAGTGATTCTCCTGCCTCAGCCTCCCAAGTAGCTGGGATTATAGGTGTGTGCCACCATGCCTGGCTAATTTTTTGTATTTTTAGTAGAGACAGGGCTTCACTATGTGGCCCAGGCTGGTCTTGAACTCCTGACCTCAGGTGGTCTGCTCGCCTCGGCCTCCCAAAGTATTGTGATTATAGGTGTGAGCTACCGCGTCTGGCCCCATGCTCATTTTAAAAGGTTTAAAAATACAAAGAACTTTCTGGTTGATACTTGGGTAACAAGAAAGTTTGATGAACTAGAAAATCCTATTCTCAGAACATCCTGGAGTAATCTAGCCAATGTGTGATCACGTACAACCTGCTCGGGTACTCAGGTACAGTAAAGGAGAGACCCTGCTTCAGAAGTCTGACAGGATGAGTGTGTGGAGCTAGGCCTCGTGCATGGTTCTGTGTGGACCCAGCTGTTTACTTTGGAAAAGTTGCAGAGCTGCTAGGGGCTTTGGTTTTTCCATTTGTAAACTGAGGCTAATAACACTTACCTAATAAGACAACTAGGCTGTCATCACAAAATGAACATGCTGTCAACCTGTGTGTTAAAGTCTAAATAAAGTTTTACTTTTTATGCACACTGATGGGATCAATTTTCCACTAGTCAGTTATTAATGTTTACTAACTAGTTCACATCCATTTACAGTCTACGTGGCTTTCTAGTCAAAGGGTTCTCCCTGAAGCCGTGGCACATTTCTAAAAGTGTTAAAAGCTGGAGCATTTCACAAATAGGGCCAAAAACAAATTATCGTCTTTAGGAAAGCACAAAAGGGGAAAAAAACCAGAAATGGTCATAGCATGTTAACAGTCCCCAGGAAGGCAGTCAGTGAAGTCTGTTGAGAAAGGCTGGCTATATGTGCATAAATGGGGGCACTTAGGCAAGTTTTCTTTGAGTCCTGGTCTACTCATTTGTGAAATGTGGATGACGACAGTACCCGATGTGTCAAGAGTGATGCGACACAGCACCTCGCAGTACTAAGCCAGGTCGTCAGTTAGCACTAAGCACTCTTACTATTACCTCCACCTGGCACAAAGCAAACTGAGATCTTAGGTGGGCCCATCATGTGTCATCTGATTGTCTTAGAAATTCTTTTTTTCTTTTTTAAAGACAGAGTTTTGCTCTTCTGGCTCAGGCTGGAGTGCAATGGCACAATCTTGGCTCACTGCAACCTACGCCTCCCGGGTTCAAGCGATTCTCCTGCCTTGGTCTTCTGAGTAGCTGGGATTACAGGTACCTGCTACCAAGCCCGAATAATTTTTTTGTATTATTAGTAGAGATGGGGTTTCACCATGTTGGTCAGGCTGGTCTCGAACTCCTGACCTCAGGTGATCCACCTGCCTCGGCCTTCCAAAGTGCTGGGATTACAGGCGTG
The DNA here is from genome assembly GCF_003255815.1 of Theropithecus gelada. Classification (NCBI taxonomy): domain Eukaryota; kingdom Metazoa; phylum Chordata; class Mammalia; order Primates; family Cercopithecidae; genus Theropithecus; species Theropithecus gelada. Next base: position 142,889,622 of record NC_037676.1, read on the forward strand.
AGCCATTGCTCCTGGCCACAAGTTCTTATTAATAAAGCATTTCTGCATAATCCTTCTATCCAGGTTTGATTAATTAACAAATTCACATTTTTTTCTGAGTACCTTCTATGGGCCACACACTGGAACACAAAGAATTTTCCTTATCTAACAAATTTCCTATTAGCAATGTTCTAAATAGCTAGTATCTTGAATAGGACTTATTTTCACACCAAGACCAACTGCTTGTTATGCATCTGTCTCTTCAACACAAGGAAGGAGCTCAGTGTATGGGAATGTTAAATGGCTGATAATGAAACCTCCTTGCTCATGAACTAAAGAATGTCGGCCAGTGCGCCCGACTGGGTGCTATTTTATATAGAAAAAATGTTTGCAAGATGTTAAGGTTAAGTGTTGACAGTTGCATACACACACATGTGACTAGAAGTCAACTCAGTAGTTTCACCCTTATTAGGGTAAAACTTTAACTCCATAACTCTGCTACCTCACAGGCACAGCAACTGTTTAAGGAAATCTGCATTTAACTTAGACATTTGCTGATGGAAATTTGGCGTTGGTTTGTTCAAATTAGTAAGGTTAAGAAGATCTTAAATTCAGCTGGGTGCGGTGGCTCACGCCTGTAATCCCGGCACTTTGGGAGGCCAAGGCGGGTGGATCACTGGCGGTCAGGAGTTCGAGATGAGCCTAGCTAACATGGTGAAACCCCGTCTCTACTAAAAATACAAAAATTAGGCGAGTGGCTGTAATCCCAGCTACTTGGAGGCTGAGGCAGGAGAATTGCTTGAGCCTGGTAGGCAGAAGATGCAGTGAACTGAGATTCTGGCACTGCACTCCAGCCTGGGTGACAGAGCAAGACTCTGTCTCAAAAAAAACAAAAACAAAAACAAAAACAAAAAAATCTCAAATTACTCAAATTAATAACCTAACATTACACCCTGAGGAACTAGAAAAACAACAGCCAACCAACCCCAAACTGGCCGCTTCCTTATGTTGAAGAGACTAATGCATAACACGTAGTTGGTCCTAAAATGTTAAGAAGGAGTGAGAATTGGTGTGAAAATAAGTCCTATTTATGCTGGAGGCTGCAAATTTTTTGGTGTGGAAAAATCAGACACTGGCAATGACCTTGGGCAGTAGGATATAAATAACTCCCACAAGCTTAGCGTTCCAATAATGGAAGACTAGGCATAAATGGGTTAAGTATAATTGGAATAATCATAAGCTAGTTCTTTAAAGAGAATTTCAGGCATTCTCCCCCTGCAACATCCAGAAGAAAAAAATCTTGCTTGAACAAGTTTTCTGTGACTCCGGAGACTTTTATAACCATATAGTAAGAGTATAAAAATTTAGCAAATGGGCCAGGTGGATCACTTGAAGTCAGGAGTTTGAGACCAGCTGGCCAACATTGTGAAACCCTGTCTCTACTAAAAATTCAAAAATTAGCTGGGCGTGGTGGTGCATGCCTGTAGTTCCAGCTACTCGGGAGGCTGAGGTACAAGAATCACTTGAACCTGGGAGTCGGAGGTTATAGTGAGCCAAGACCACCCTACTGCACTCCAGCTCTGGGTGACAGAGCGAGACTCCGTCTCAAAACAAAAACGAAAACAACAACAACAACAAGATATTTAGCAAATGACAGCTTGTGTTAACAACAGCTATTATGTGTATATATTTCTTCACTCGATCTTAGCCAAAAGGCTGAGAAATGACGTACATATTTCTTTAGGTCACAGAGAGTCTGACTTATTACTAAAAGGTGCTCCTCTCTAACTCATTCTAGGAGGCCAGAATCATTCTGAGTCCCAAACCTGGCAGAAACAACAAAAGAAGAACACTTCAGGCTAACGTCCCTGATGATTAAACAACAGAATACGCATTCTTCTCATCTGCACATGATACATACTCTAAAATAAACCACACAATTGGTTATAAAACAACTGTATAGCAAATTAAAAACAAACCCCAAATCACACCAACCACACTCTAGGACCACAGCACAATAAAAATAGAAATCAGTACTAAGAAGATTGTTCAAAACCATTTGATTACATGGAAATTAAACAACCTGCTCCTGAATGACTTCCGGGTAAGGCAGAAATCAAGCAATTCTTTGAAACTAATAAGTACAAAGATACAACATACTAGAATCTCTTGAACAAAGCTAAGGCAGTGTTAAGAGGAAGGTTTATCGTGCTAAACATCTACACCAAAAAGTTAGAAAGATCTCAAATTAATAACCTGACATTGCACCTTGAGGAACTAGAAAAACAAGAGCAAACCAACCCCAAAGCTAGCAGAAAACAAGAAATACCCAAAATCAGAGCTGAACTAAATGAAACTGAGACATCAAAAAACATACAAAAGATAAATGAAACCAGAAATTGGTTATGTGAAAGAATACATAAGAATGACAGACCACTAGCTAGACTAATTAAAAAAAGAGAGAAGATCCAAATAAATACAATCAGAAATGACAAAGGGGACATTACCACCAACCCCACAGAAAAATACATATAACTATCATAGAACATTATGAACACCTCTATGCACATAAACCAGAAAATGTAGAAGATATGGATGAATTCCTGGACACATACACATTCCCAAGACTGAGCCAGGAAGAAATCAAATCCCTGAACAGACCAATAATGAGCTCTGAAATTGAATCAGTAATAGACAGCCTACCAACCACCAAAAGCCCAGGACCAGACAGTTTCACAGTTGAATTCTAACAGATGTACAAAGATGAGCTGGTAGCACTCTCACTAAAACCATTCCAAAAAATTGAGGAGGAGGTACTCCTCTCTAACTCATTCTAGGAGGCCAGTATCATTTTGAGTACCAAACCTGGCAGAAACAACAAAAAAAGAAAACTTCAGGCCAATATCCCTGATGAACATAGATACAAAATTCCTCAACATAATACTGGCAAAACGAATCCAGCAGCAGCACAACAAAAGCTAATTCACCACAAACAAGTAGGCTTTACCCCTGGGATGCAAGGTTGGTTCAACATATGAAAATCAATTAAACGTGATTCATCACATAAACAGAACTAAAAACAAAAACCACAGGATTATTTCAATAGATGCAAAAAAAAAAAGCTTCCAATAAAATTCAACCTCACTTTATGTTAAAAACCCTCAAAAAACTAGGTAATGAAGGAACATAACTCAACATAACTCAAAATAATAAGAGCCATCTACGACAAACTCACAGCCAACATCTTATTGAACGAATGGGCAAAGGCTGGAAGCATTCCCCTGGAGAACTGAAACAAGACCAGGATGCCCACTCTCACCATATCTATTCAACATTAGTACTGGAAGTCCTAGGCAGAGCAATCAGGCAAGACAAAGAAATAAAAGGGATCCAAATAGGAAAAGAAGAGGTCAAACTTCTGTGTGTGCAGATGATATGATTTTATATACAGAAAACTCCATAGTCTTGGCCCAAAAGCTCTTAGATCTGATAAACCAGCAGTCCCCCATCATTTCGGCACCAGGGACAGGTTTCGTGGAAGACAATTTTTCCACGGATTCAGGGGATGGGGTGGGGGATGGTTTTGGGATGAAACTGTTCCATCTCAGATCATCAGGCATTAGAGTCTCATAAGGAGTGTGCAATCTAGATCTCTCGCAAGCGCAGTTCACAATTGGGTTCACATGCCCATAAGAATCTAATGCTGTCACTAACCTGACAGGAGGAAGAGCTCAGGCATTAATGCTGGCTAGCCCACCACTCACCTCCTGCTGTGTGGCCCAATTCCTAACAGAACATGGATCAATACCGGTCTGTGACCCAGGAAGATGGGGACCCCTGTGATAAACAACTTCAGCAAAGTTTCAGGGTACAAAATCAATGTACAAAAATCAGTAGCATTTCTCTACACCAACAACATCAGTTGAGTGCTGAATCAAGAATGCAATCCCATTTACAACAGCCACACACAAAAAATACCCAGGAATATAGCTAACCAGGGAGGTGAAAGATCTCTACAATAAGAATTAAAAACACTGCTGAAAGAAATCAGACATGACACAAACAAATGGAAAAACAATCCATGCTCATGGATAGGAAGAATAGATACCATTACAATGGTTATACCGCCTAAAGTGCTTTACAGATTCAATGTTGTGCCTATCAAACTACCAATGACATGCTTTACAGAATTAGAAAAAGCTATTCTAAAATTCATATGGAACCAAAAAAAAAAAAAAAAAAAAAGCCTGAAAAGCCAAAGCAATCCTAAGCAAAAAGAACAAAGCTGAAGACATCACATTACATTACATGACTTCAAACTATACTACAAGGCTATAGTAATCAAAACATCATAGTTCTGGTACAAAAACAGACATACAGACCAACAGAACAAAACAGCCTAGAAATAAAGCTTCATACCTACAACCATCTGATCCTTGACAATGCTGGCAAAGACAAACAATGGGGAAAGGACTCCCTATTCAATAAATGGTGCTGGGACAAGAAGCTAGCCATATGCCAAAGAATAAAACTGGGTCCCTTCCTTACACCATATACAAAAATCAACTCAAGATGAATTAAAGACTTAAATGTAAAACCTAAAACTATAAAAACCCTCGAAGAAAACCTAGGAAATACCATTCTGGACATAGGCCCTTGCAAAGATTTCATGATGAGGACAGCAAAAGCAATCATAACAAACAAAAAATTACAAATAGGACCTAATTAAACTAAAGAGCCTCTTTACAGCAAAAGGAACTATCAACAGAACAAACAACCCACAGAATGGGAGAAAATATTTGCAAGCTATGCATCTGACAAAGGTCTAACATCAAGCATCTATAAGGAACTTAAAGCAAATTAACAAGAAAACCAAACAACCCCATTAAAAAGTGGGCAAAGGACATGAACACACACTTTTCAAAAGACGACATAAACATGGCCAACAAGCATATGAAAAAATGCCCAATATCACTAATCGTTAGAGAAATGCAAATCAAAACCACAATGAGATGCCATCTCACACCAGTCAGAATGTCTATTATTAAAAAGTCAAAAAATTAACAGATGCGAGGTTGTGGAGAAACAGGAACACTTAGACACCGCTGGTGGGAATGTAAATTACTTCAGTCACTGTGGAAAGCAGTTTGGCGATGTCTCAGAACTTTAAACATAAGTAGCATTTGACCCAGCAATCTCTGTACTGGGTACACACCCAAAGGAATATAAATCTTTCTACCATAAAGACACATGCATGCTTATATTCATCACAGTACTGTTCACAATAACAAGGTCACGGAATCAACCTAAATATCCATCAATGATAGACTGGATAAAGAAAACGTGGTATGTATACACTATGGAATACTATGTAGCCACAAAAAGAATGAGATCATTTCATCTGCAGCAACATGGGTGGAGCTAGAGGTAATTATCATTATCTTAAGTGAACTAACACAGGAACAGAAAACCAATACCGCACGTTCTCATTTACAAATGGGAGCTAAACACTCAGTACACATGGACACAATGAAGGGAACAACAGACTCCGGGGCCTACTTGAGGGTGGAGGGTGGGAGGAGGGTGAGGATGAAAACACCACCTATGAGGTATCATGCTTATCACCTGGGTGCCAAATGATCTGTATACCAAGCCCTTGCACCAGCAACATGCGATCTACTTATATAACAAATCTGTACATGTACCCCTGAAATGAAAATAAAAGTTAAATGAAAAAGCCTTTATCAATAATAGTGCAGACAACTTCTGTATCTGAATAAAAATTCTAGGCTGTACATCACAGATTTTCAGAATCTTAAAATGTTAACTTTATTTATAGAATATTCTGCTCCCTATTACAACTATTAGTCAATTTGGAAATCTTATGACATAAACATTGATGGTCCACGCACAGGAGAACTGGAAATCAAATCCTGCTGAAAACTCAGGCTTACCGGACCCTGAAGACTTCCATCCTCCCTGTCAATACTGCCTCGAGAGAGTCTCACATCAGGTTTCTGAAGAAATTAAAACAAAATCAAAACAATTTCATTTTTGATTTGAAAATTATCGACAGATTCTGTATTAAATTCCTTCCTTTTTAACACAATTGTTCTCATAGTGGAAAGTTCCCCAATTTCAAAAGAATTCCAGTGATGATGAATGAAGGCTGGCTGCCTTGGGAAGAACCGCATTCCTCTCCACACACGCACACCTTACAGACTGGCACCTGCACTGGCCCACCCAGTGCTGGAGAACCTACACTTCACTTCTACTCCAAGTAGCACAGCAGGCTTTCTTCTTCACTGAGACCTGCAACCCCAGGATAAAAATACCAGGCATTACTTGCGGCTTTCTGACAGAATATGGCTCATATGGATGTGGCTGTCTTGCCAAAGCAGCAAATGAATTCAATTACAAGACTGCTTTCCCACACTGCATCTAGAATATAGAAACCAAACAGATAAATCTAGATTTCATGTAAATAATAGTACAGAAATTTCACCAGTATCAGAATAAACGAAGTAGGCTACATGTCTTTATGGTGAAGGAACAGGGCAGAAAGGCTTTTCCTCATGAAAACAACCCCGTGCTCCTGCAGCATGGGTTCCGTGGAGCCTTCAGCCACACTGGCCACATACTTCTGCCTGGAAAACTTCTGTTTACTCTTCAAGGCTCAGCCAGATACCCTTTCTGGGCAGCATGTTTCCTAATTCAAGCAGAGCTGGTCGCTTCTTAGCCTGTGCCTTACAGATATCTCTCTACATTGGCACATATCATGCACAATTACTTCCCTCATTAGAGATGGAGCATCTTGATGTCTTATTTGTCTGTGTATCTCCTATTTCCCACACCTGAACCTGTCACTGAGCACACCATCTGCAACCACTTGTTGGGTAGGGGATCGAGACATAAGCTTCACCTCTCCCTTCTTTTCCAATTCCAGTGCTGTAGCCCAAACCCCCTTCATTGTACCAGTTCCTCCTAGGCTTTCTGCCTCTGTCTTAACTATCTCTAATGAAAGCAGGGGTCGGCCGGGCGCGGTGGCTCAAGCCTGTAATCCCAGCACTTTGGGAGGCCGAGACGGGCGGATCACGAGGTCAGGAGATCGAGACCATCCTGGCTGACACGGTGAAACCCCGTCTCTACTAAAAAAAAAAATACAAAAACTTAGCCGGGCGAGGTGGCGGGCGCCTGTAGTCCCAGCTACTCGGGAGGCTGAGGCAGGAGAATGGCGTAAACCCAGGAGGCGGAGCTTGCAGTGAGCTGAGATCCGGCCAGTGCACTCCAGCCTGGGCGACAGAGCGAGACTCCGTCTCAAAAAAAAAAAAAAAAAAAAAAAAAAAAAAAAAAAAAAAAAAAAAAAAGAAAGCAGGGGTCAGTGGTGGTGCCAGGGTGTAGTAGGAAGTTGGTAAAGGACACAGCCACCATTAAGATAAAAGTGATCCTCTGATGGCTCAGAGGTAAACAGACTTTCCAGGACAGGGGCCCTGCAGTGTCCTTTGCCTTCTTCCTCCCCTCCCCCTTTCTTTCCCTCCCAGGCACAGTGCCTGCAGGTAGTTGGCTAAGGTCTGAGAACAGCTCCTACCAGGAAGTGGGTAAAGGAACTCCTGATGGCTAATCACTAAAAGGGGGCTCTGGCTGATTGCTGTTAACAGTCCTCAGGGATTCCATGTGGGAAAAGGTGAAACTTGTGTGTTGTCCCTGAATTTAGGGCAGACTTTGGCTCACTTATGGAAAAACATTCTAATAATCAGAGGCATCCTGAAACAGAATAGACAGACTTGACAGCAGTAGCAGAGAGTAAGCAAAGAGGGCAAAAGTCACAACTTACTTGTTACCTGTTCATTCAACAGAATTACAAAACAGCTCATGTATATCAGCCCCATATCCCTAGTGCCCGGCACAGTTTCCGGCCGGTGCGCACTCAACACATCAATGTTGACTGAATTAACCTCTATGCTACTATATAAAAAAAAGATGTTCTCTTTAATGTAAAAATATTCATTTAAAAACAATAGCTAAATATAGGTGGAAAATGACCTAAATCCTCAAATGCAGTGTTGGGTGTGGTGGTGTGTGCCTGCAATTTCACCTATTTGGGAGGCTGAGGTGGGAGGACCCCTTGAGGCCAGGATATCAAGACCAGCCTGGGTGACATAGTGAGAACTCATCTCTACAAAGAAAAAAATTTTAAAAATTAGCTGGGCATGATGGTGTGTGCCTGAGTCCCAGCTACTGGAGAGGCTGAGGTGGGGGGATGGTTTCAGCCCAGGAGTCTGAGGCTGTAGTGAGCTACCATTGTGCCATGGCACTACACCCTGGGTGACTAAGCAAGACTTCGCTCTGTTAGAACTCTGTCAATGAGTAAACCAGAAAAGTTTAGAATAAGTATTTCCAAACTCTGACAAGCATAACTTAAAACATTGTACGGTGTTTATATGTACTATAATATCAAGGAACAATAATTTAAAAAATGAATTCTTACTGCAGATGTGATATATATAACTAATGCCCACACAGGGGAAGTCAAACCCAGAGGCATGCAGTTGGTGACTATGGCAGAAAGTATGCTGTGTCTTACCAGAGAGGCCTATCCCATTAGTTGTGGACAGCTGTGGCTGGGTGTGAAAGAGCTCCAGAGAAAACTGAGAGGTAGGTAGTTCCTGACTTCCAGCATAGAATCTTCTCTGACAGGTAAGATAGACATGAATAGACAGAAAGGAAACCAGGCAAACACACGTAATATTTCAACCATTGATTCCAACTGGCAACTGAAGGGGAACTCACTGGGGCGGTCCTAGTCCATGGAGTAGAACTCACAGATTCTATTCCATGGAATGTTGAGGTTCTGCTACTGTCTGAATGAAGAGGCAGCTTTCTGGGGCCTAAACATCCCAGATATACTTAAGAAAAATATTCCAAAACACAATGAACTTTGAGAAAAAGTACCTGAGAAGACGAGACTTCAGGTTGACAATTCACAGAACATTACTCAACGTAAATATCAAGGTCAGGAAAGATTTCGGGAAGACCAAGGAACTGTTCAAGCTTAAAGGAAACTCAAGAGATATGATAACTAAATACATCTCACGATCCACGACTTTTTTCTAGAAAGGACATTCTGTGGACAACTGGTAAAACATGAAGAGTCTGTTGATTAGCTAACAGTATTGTATTATTGCTAATTTCCCAACAATGGTAACTCGGCTGTGGTTATTTAAGAGAACATCCTTACTTGTAGGAAATTCACACTGAACTATTTTAAAAAGTAGGATATCTGGTATTTACTTCCAAATGGTTCAGAAAAAATGGTATGTACAAATATGCAAAGCAAATGAGGTCAAATGTTAACAACTGGAGACTCCAGGTAAAGGGAATGTGAGAATTCTTTGTACCATTCTTGCAACTTTTAAAATGTCTGAAACTATCCTTTCCTCTTTTGCCCATTTACTTGAGGGACAAGCTGGGAGCTGGGTCTGCTCAGGGGTTTTGTTGAAGGGCTCTAAACAGAGAGTGGAGGTGATTAGGTTTGACTCTATTGCAGCAGGAAGGACAACAATTTTTATTTTATTTTATTATTTATTTTATTTTTTGAGACAGAGTCTCGTTCTGTCGCCCAGCCTGGAGTGCAGTGGCCGGATCTCAGCTCACTGCAAGCTCTGCCTCCCGGGTTCACGCCATTCTCCTGCCTCAGCCTCCCAAGTAGCTGGGACTACAGGCGCCCCCCACCTTGCCTGGCTAGTTTTTTGTATTTTTTAGTAGAGACAGGGTTTCACCATGTTAGCCAGGATGGTCTCCATCTCCTGACCTCGTGATCCACCTGTCTCGGCCTCCCAAAGTGCTGGGATTACAGGCTTGAGCCACCGCGCCCGGCCTATTTATTCATTTTTTTGAGAGTCTCCCTCTGTCGCCCAGGCTGGAGTGCAGTGGCATGATCTCGGCTCACTGAAAGCTCCGCCTCCCAGGTTCATGCCATTCTCCTGCCTCAGCCTCCCGAGTAGCTGGGACTACAGGCGCCCGCCACCACGCCCGGCTAATTTTTTGTATTTTTAGTAGAGACAGGGTTTCACCGTGTTAGCCAGGATGGTCTCGATCACCTGACCTCATGATCCACCCCCCTTGGCCTCCCAAAGTGCTAGGATTACAGATGTGAGCCACCATGCCCGGCCAACAGTTTCTATTTTTAAGAGACAGGGCCTTGACCTGCTGCCTAGGTCAGAGTGCAGCGGCTATTCACAGGCACAATCATAGTGCATTACAGCCTCGAACTCCTGGCCTCAAGCAATCATCCACCTCAGTTTCTGGAGTAGCTGGGACTATAAATGCATGCCACCATGCCCAGTTAGAGCTACAGTCTAAGAAAACAAAAGACCCACCAGGCCCAAGTTATGATGTGGTCATTTAATAGTTACAGGATTTTGGTTATTTTAAAATATCGTATATACCCTCATTTGTCAATAATCTAACGAAACATGCACTTCCTGTAGAAAAATTAAGATACTGCGAAAATAGATGAAAAAATTACAAATCACTCAACCTTACCATTTGGAAATAATTGTCATTAGTTATTATGGAGTAATTAAAATGTAAAAGTAATTATCATTAGTTAATACTGTGGTGTAAATGTATGTTTACAAACATGGAACCACATTATATGATTCTGCAGCCTTCACATAACATTTACTTAGGGCAAGCTGACAAAACAATGCTTAAGGCTGCGCAATGTTCCACTGCATGACTATCATCATAAAATAGACAATGGTAGTAAAGGGTGTGGGCTGTGGCACCAGGTGGCCTGGGTTCAAATCAGGCTCCAGTATTTACAAGCTGTGTGACCTGGGCCTCAATTTCTTCATCTCTAAAATGGAACAGTAACTGTAACCAACACATAGGATTGTTAGGAGGATGAAATGAGTTAACATTTGCAAAGTACTAAGTTGGTGCCACATAAGAGTTAAAATAAACAGTTCTTTTATTGTTGGACATTAGGGTCATTTTCAAAATCCTTTATAAATAGGTTGTAGATGAACACCTTTGTATACAAATCTTTGACTAAGTCCCTGATTGTTTCCCTGGGACAGATTTCTTTCTTTTTTCTTTTAGAGATGGGGGGGTGTCTCACTATGTTATCCGGGCTGGTCTTAAACTCCTGTGCTCAAGTGATCTTCCTGTCTCGGCCACTGTGCCTGGCTCTGGAGCAGATTTCTAAGAAAGGAATTCCTAAGTCAAAGAGTTGGAACATTTGAAAAATCTTGGTATAAGTTTCCAAATTGCTCAAGGCTGTCCTGATTCTCATCTACGTCAGTAATGTGTGATGGCATTTCTCTCACTGTGCCCTAGCACCACTGTGCTGTCATCTTAGAACTCTCAACCAATTCATAAAGAAGATACTCAAATATATTGTTGTGACTTGTTCCTCTCCTCCTCCCTTTCCCCAAATAGTTGAACATTTCTGTTTCTTATTATGAGATGCGAAGTTCCATGAAGACAGAGGCTATGAAGCTGTCTGCTTCACCGCTGCATCTCTGTTACCTGGTAGAACACAGGACAAACAGATGGAGGAAATGAACGCTCTGTGCATTTTTCTAGCGAACTGATTGTCCATGCCCCTTTGGACAAGGCATATAACCTGTCTAGGCCCAGTTCCTCACCTGTAAAATAGGTAGAATAATACCTACCTCAATCAGTCATTATCAGAACTGAAGAAGTGCCTGGCAGCATTGTGCACATAGATGTGTAGTAACTATTTGCTGAAGGAATGCTTCAATTAATATCCAAGGCACATGAGATATGTTATAGACGAGGAACTTGACTTAGAAAGATTTAGTTGCTTGGGGTAACACAGCTCTTAAACAGTGGAGGTGGGCTTCAATCAGTCAACAGATGTAAGTACCTTCTATAGGCAGGAAATATTTACTGTTTTACTTAAACAAAAAATGCAACTCATTTATATTTTTGCCTATAGAGTAAGCTATTATGTTTCATGTGTTTACATGAATTAATCTGTTTTTATTTCTATATAAATTTCATGAAATGACTTTCTTTAATGTGTAATTCCCTAATGTGGTATTTTCCTGAAGACAGGATTTTAATTTTAAAATGAGAAAGGCTTATCCATTTAAAATCAAATCTACTTGTGTTCTGTGAATGAAATAAATACTTGAGCTTTTTTTTTCATACAGCACACATGGCCTCCTGAATGAAAGATGAGGGCCCACTGGGAACTGAAGAGCGATACAGCCAGAGACAGTCAATCAGAAAGAATGGATTCTCAGCCAGGTGCGGTGCCTCACGCCTGTAATCCCAGCACTATGGGAGGCTGAGGTGGGCAGATCACCTGAGGTCAGGAGTTTAAGACCAGCCTGGCCAACATGGTGAAACCCCGTCTCTACTCAAAATACAAAAATTAGCTGGACATGGTGGTGCACACGTGTAGCCCCAGCTACTTGGCTGGCTGAGGCAGGAGAATTGCTTGAACCCGGGAGGCGGAGGTTGCAGTGTGCCAAGATCGTGCCATCACACTCCAGCCTGGGGGACAAGAGCGAGACTTTATCTCAAAACAAACAAACAAAAACAAACCAAAAAAACACTTCCGTTTAGCTACAGTCCCTACTCTCATGTGGGTGGGTATGGCTCTGGAAAACTTCAAATTTAAGGTTTATAGCTCAGTCTTTTCTCTTTCCACTATACTGTATTGCTTTCAAATCTGGAATCTGGTATGAGGGCAAAAATAGGAGAGCTGTGGCCCTGCTGCATAGCACATGCAGGGACAGCAGCCTGGCTTCAGATAGACAGCCTTGTGCCACTGCTTTCTAGTTCCCTGTCTCGGCATTCATCTTTCATTCAGACTGACTGGATCTGCTATGTGAGGGAAAAATGCTCACATATTTCTTTCTCAAAACACAAAGTAGGCTTTATATAGACAGGGCTTTCTCATTTAAAATTAAAATCCTGTTTTAAGCATAGTACCACATTAGAAAATTATTGTGCACACAGTAATAAAAAGAAGCAAGTTGCAAAGTTACTCTATTTTTAAGCAATGCCCAATAGGAAAGAAAGCTCTTTCAACCAACTGAGGTTCTAACTAAGGTTGCCAGCACTCTCTGGCACTCACTTTGTAAGACAGCTTTCAGAGTATATTTGCAGGCACAGAACTATTTCAGAAAGGACAGTATCTGACCTGGGAACAAGAGAGGGGAGTGTGGGACCAGGCGTGGTGACTCATGCCTGTAATCCCAACATTTTGTGAAGCCACGGTGGGAGAATCGCTTGAGCCCAGAAGTTTGAGACCAGCACGGACAACAAAGTGAGACCCTATCTCTATTAAAAAAACTAACAAAATTAGCCAGGCTTGGTGGCGTATGCCTGTAGTCGCAGCTACTCTGGAAGGAGGCTGAGGCAGGAGGATGACTTGAGCCCAGGAGGTTAGGGATGCAGTGAACTAGGATTGTGCCACTGCACTCCAGTCAGGGCCACAGAGTGAGACTTTGTCTCAATTTAAAAAAAAAAAAAAAAAAGGAGAGCTAGGTATAGTACAGAGTATCTTCTGTGGGGCCACCTGACCTTGAGCAAGAGCATCTGGGCTGCTACGATAAAACACATTCTGTGCAGAGTTGTTGAGATAATGCAGAGATCCAGAGGAGGGACTCCTGACCCACTGAAGTACTCAAAAAGTAAGAGATGTGACTAGCAGTAGCAACCATAAAAAATGACGTGATGATGTGCTCTCTGAAAGCAGAAGCGATTCAAAAGACATCGGTTTTGATCTAAAATTTGGGTAATACTAAAGCAAGTTAATTTTTCAAATAAGAACAGAACTTATCTAACACGGTGCAGAGCTGACCTTACTGAAGTAAATGGCAGGACCAGAGCAGTAGGTCTGGGTGGGTCTGGGAATGAACCAGTTTATGAAGATGAAAACAGAAGGTAAGCATCTTTTTTTTTTTTTAAAGGCGGAGTCTCGCTCTGTCACCCAGGCTGGAGTGCAGTGGCGTGATCTCGTCTTACTGCAAGCTCCATCTCCTGGGTTCGTGCCATTCTCCTGCCTCAGCCTCCCAAGTAGCTGGGACTACAGGCGCCTGCCACCATGCCTGGCTAATTTTTTGTATTTTTTAGTAGCCTTTCAGCCTAACAGGGTTTCACCATGTTAGCCAGAATGGTCTCGATCTCCTGACCTCGTGATCCGCCCGCCTCGGCCTCCCTAAGTGCTAGGATTACAGGCGTGAGCCACCGCGCCCGGCCCGGTAAGCATCTTTAGACATTTTTATAGCAATCTGAAACAGTAATTTTTAGGCCATCAAAAAAGTCTGGCTTGTATTTTTATGTCTTTCTAGTCAATGATTTTGAAATTTTATTTTACAAGAGTATTGGTCTGCAACGGTTTAGAAAGATACAAACTGGCCCTTCCATGCAGTTTGAGAAGCCCTGTACTGGAAGCTTCCTTGGCCTAAGAGGACAGAAAGACTTATGACACACAGCTTCAACAATGACCTGATTAACCTAAAAGTAGGTGCAGTGGTCTGGCCTGGTGGCTACAAGGACACAGACCAATAGCTCTGGGTCTAGCTCATGCCAAAGGCCAAGGCACAGAATCAAGCTTGTAAATAGCAGATACCATGGAAACCAACAGTAATTTTTACACATACACAGCATAAAAAGGACCACAGTGAGATATAATTATCATTGTTAGAGTCCCTTCACCAAATGAAGGACCATAAAGCATGTGTGTGCATACCCAGACACCTAGCTGCCACCATCACCACTCGACAGTGTCACGAGCGCTTCTACATCCGACACACACTACCTTCCAACTGACAGATGGTCAGGGTAGTCCTCACACTACACCTGCACCAGGCGTTATTCCCAGTTTGCCAAGCTTTCCATGCGGCTGTCTAAAAATCTGAATCTCTAGCCCAGACCACCTCCTGCGGGCTCTATGCCTGATATCCAGCCACCTCCTCTGCATTCCCATTTGCATATCCCAAATGTCCAAACCTAGCATCATCATGTTTCCCTGACATGGACTCCTCATTCTGAATTTTATTTCATTTTGTAGCACAATGTTACTTTTGGTGACACTAATGCTATGATTTCTGTCCTGGATTCTTCCTTCCTCTTGACGTCCTATACCAATTCACCAATCTTGTCCCTTTTAAGTCTGTTTTCTCTGCTCCTTCCCACTTTGCCTTTTCCAGCTTAGATCCTGCTGTCATTTATTTGAATGACCACTCAACTTCCTAATGGATCTCTGCATTTCCTATCTTGCCCTCTGAGCCATCAGTCAGCAAGGCAAGGCTAAAGTGGTTTTTTTTTTTTTGAGACAGAGTCTCACTCTGTCACCCAGGCTGGAGTATAGTGGAACAATCTCAGCTCACTGCAACCTCTGCCTCTTGGGTTCAAGCAATTCTCCTGCTGCAGGCTCCTGAGTAGCTGGGATTACAGGAGAGCGCCACCACACCTGGCTAATTTTTGTATTTTTAGTAGAGATAGGGTTTGGTCATGTTGGTCTCGAACTCCTGACCTCAGATGATCCACCCGCCTTGGCCTCCCAAAGTGCTGGGACTACAGGCACGAGCCACGGTGCCCGACCCTAAGGTGATCTTTCTGAGATGACATCTGCTTCAAATCTTAAAAAACACTGCCAGGCCTAAGATCAGAGAGTGACCTTGGGACCACGTCTCAAAAATCAACTGGGGTGCTTGTTATCACTCTAGGTCCTTGGCCTCTCCATATCCACTGCAATTCTCTAGTCCCGGGGAACTGAACTTTAAAAGGTCCCCCATGACTTTTATGTCTATTACATTTTAATTTATTCATTTGTAAAATAATTATATCTACTTCCCCAGGGTTCATGCATTACTTGTTTTTAGATGAAAAATAGTGACACAAACGCTATGATTCCTGCCCCAGATTCTTCCTTCTTCCCTCTTGACCTCTAACATTTAGATGCTTAACACTGTATGGCGGTACATTCATTCGCTTAATAAATACTGCTTGAGCCTTATTACTGCTGAACAAATGGTACTATAGGAGCTGGGGGAGAGTGCTGAATAAATAAAGTTCTCATCTTTGTGATGCTTACACTTTAGTGGAGGAGATAGGAAAACAAGCGAGACATTGTCACACAGTGAGAAACATTAGGAGAAAAATGAAGCAGGATGAAGACAGTTAAGTCACAGCTGCTGCCATTAAGGAACTTATGTTTTATTAGAGAAAGAGGGTGAGAGTGAGCATGTGTGAGAGTACAGGGGTTTGGGGGAGAGAACGCAGGAGTGCACATCATAATACAGTAAGTTCATTCAAGCTTCACGCTTGGCACTCAGTAAGGTTCTCTGGCACCTTGTGGGTAGAGGCCAGGGATGTTGCTAAGAACTCCTACTATTCATAGGACAGTCTCCTACAACAAAGAATTACCCAGTCCCAAATGTCAACAATGCCCAGGCTGAGAAACCCTGGTGTAGGTAATGTGTCATCCTTGAGGTGACACAAAAAGAAGACATGGTCCATGGTCTCTGCACTCATGAGGTGCTCAGTCTAGTAAGGAAAACAAGCAAAGATAAAAATACAATACCATCTTACGAGCATTAAGAAAGATGCTTGTTCTAGCCTGGCTAACATGATAAAACTCTACCAAAAACAAAAATTAGCTGGGCGTGGTGGTGCGTGACTGTAGTCCCAGCTACTTGGGAGGCTGAGGTGGGAGGACAGATTAAGCCCAGGAGGTCAAGGTTGGAATGAGCCGTGATTGTGCCACTGCACTGCACTCTACCCTGGGTGACAGTGTGAGACCCTGTTTTGGGAAAAAAAAAAAAAAGGAAAGGTACTTGAGTGGGAAATTGCCTCGATGCCATCATGGCCTCCAAGTTTAGCACCAGGCAAGCTATCTCAGAAGTTACCCAAAAGACAGGTTTAGGACCAAATGAAGATGCTCCAATTACATGGTTATTAAGTTAAAAACAAAACCCAAAACACATAGTAAGAAATATTTTCCACTTCCCCACAAACATGCTCTGCTTTGGTCACATCCAGATACAGGAAGTTCTTATAATACAGTTTGTGTGTGTGCATTTTTTTTTTTTTTTTAAACGGAGTCTCGCTCTGTTGCCCAGGTTAGAGTGCAGTGGCATGATCTTGGCTTACTGCAACCTCCGCCTCCCAGGTTCAAACGATTCTCCTGCTTCAGCCTCCCAAGTAGCCGGGATTATAGGCATGCCAATTTTGTATTTTTAGTACAGACGGGATTTCACCATGTCGGCCAGGCCAGTCTTGAACTCCTGACCTCAGATGATCCACCTGCCTCAGCCTCCCAAAGTGCTGGGGTTACAGGCGTGAATCACCGTGCCCAGCCAGAACAGTCTTTTTTTCTTTTGTGTATCATTCATATATATTTCTGTTCCTTTGTATGTCTTGTAATTTTTTGTTGGAGATTAGACATTTTATATAATATATTGTAGGAATTCTGGGTACTTGATCCTCCTCCCTTTAGGGCTTTTTTTTTTTTTTTTTTGCCACAGGGTCTTGCTAAGCCCAGGCTAGTCTCAAACTCCTAGACTCAAGCGATCTCCCTGCCTCAACCTGTCGAGCAGCTGAGATTATTCACTGTGCCTGGCTGGAATATAGACTTTTGACCCCATGTCATTACCCACACTCTTCACTCTTCCTGGAATGTATTTCCCTAGCCTGTCTGCTCTAAAAATTCCAATTTCTCCTTTAAGCCTTGGCTCAAATGTTATCCACACTCTGCTGCCTCCCCCAATACCCCTAGTGATACACAGGGTTCTCTTCTGCTCTTCCTGATGTTCTTCTTTGTCAGAGCAATAGAACAGCAGTAGCATTTCACAACATTTGGTAGCAAACCCTTTGTCCAAATGCAGTCATATATGGGACTGAAATACAAGAACTCTAGCTTGGAGAATCTATAACATCTACCTTTAAAAATACAAATCAATGCTGCCTGGTAAAAGAGGCTATCTGGACAAAAGATAGTTTTGAAATGTAGGGCTAGAGAACATATGTTCTTAGAATAGATATAATATCCAAATTAATTCACTCAGATTAGTGGTAGTAAATAATAACATTTTTTTTTTTCCTTTTTTTCCAGAGTCTTACTCTGTCACCCAGGCTGGAGTGCAGCGGTACAATCTCAGCTCACTGCAACCACTTCTTCCTGGGTTCAAGCAATTCTCATGCCTCAACCTCCTGAAGAGCTGGGACTACAGGTGTGTACCACCATGCCTGGCTAATTTTTGTTTTTTTGAGTTTTGCTCTGTCACCCAGGCTGGAGTGCCATCTTGGCTCACTGCAGCCTCTGCCTCCTAGGTTCAAGCAATTCTTCTGCCTCAGCCTCCTGAGTAGCTGGCATTACAGGCACGCATCACCACACCTGGCTAATTTTTGTATTTTTAGTGGAGACGGGGTTTTGCCATGTTGGCCAGGCTGGTCTCGAACTTCTGACCTCAAGTAATCAGCCCGCCTCAGCCTCCCGAAGTGCTGGGATTACAGGCATGAGTCACTGCACCTTTTTTTCTTTTTTTTTTTTTCAGTAGAGACAGGGTTTCACCATGTTGGCTAGGCTGATCTCGAACTCCCGGCCTCAAGTGATCTGTCCACCTTGGCCTCCCAAAGTGCTGGGATGAATTACAGGTGTGATCCACCGTGCCAGGCTAAAAATAACAATTTTTTTTTCCATCTGCCTTACAATCTCAAGATTTGCTTTAATTCAGAAGGAAAGTTTTATCCTATGCTTTCAAAATTCTAAATTGGTTAAATTTAACACAAAGTTAGTGTCAGTGAATGTTTAATGATGCAAAGCATGAGAGACCAGGTAAAGTTACTGGCTCTAAATTATGAATCCTGGCTTCTTTCAGCCATAATATGATTGAGGCAACTACAGGAAGACTGAAATAGCTATTCCGGGTTCAAGGAGAGTGGGGAATAGGTTCTCACAGTCCTTAGTTCTGAGGCTGAGGGCACAGAATTGCTTGGCAGCAGGGACCATGAGTCTAAAAGGACCTTTGTGTCAAGTAACATACAGAGATTGCTCTGTCCCACCACTTCCTCTCTGTCCCCAAGGGACTTCTGAAGTGGTTTTCAATAAGGGTTGCCTGAAGGAAGACATTTCCCATGCATATGTCCAGACACATCCGGGAGGAGGTTCACATCAGCCATAAATGCCGGGAAGGCAAATCTTAGCTGTCTTGTTACACAGCCTGCAGTAGCAAGATGCAATAGTTTATGTAAGCTGACATGGAAGCAGGAGTTGTTTCTGGGTAAACACTGCGGTAATGAAAAACCAAACAAATGCTCGTATCTCTGAGCCCAAAATGACACTACTAAAATTTTAGAGAAATTTATCCCTAAAAGATAATTATAAAAGCAAATAATCCATTATCGCAAGCTTTTTCTTTCTTTTTTCTTTTCCCGTGAGAGACAGTCTTGACCTGTGGCACAGAGGCTCTCTGGGTCTCTCTCTCCTGTTCTGTTAAAATGAAGATAATAAAAGGACAAGTCCACATTCCTCTATCCTCATTTCTAAAACCTAAAAAGTTCTGAAAATGTTAAGTGTGCTTTTCTATGTTTGAAACAAACTAATATGGTAGTAAAACCTGAACAGATGAAGCATCTTATAATCTTTATTTAACTGTTAATGTGATTATTTGCATTTTGCTATAGAAATACTGGTGGTTTTAACTCTGGCATGTTGTTAGAGTCTTAAATAATGTATAATGTTCAGCATATTACACTAACTTTTTAGTATTTAAAAAATACTGAATTATGAAACACACATGGCCCTTACGGGTTTTGGATACAGGATTTTGGATCTGTTAGAGGGCAGTGCCACAATCATAGCTTACTGTAATCTAGAACTCCTGGACTCAGTCTTAGCCTCTCAAGTATCTGGGACCACAGGTGTAAGCCACAATGCCCGGCTAATTTTTTTTATTTTTTGTAGAGACAGGGTCTTGCTGTGTTGCCTAGGCTGGTCTTGAACTCCTGAGCTCAAGTGATCCTCTTGCCTTGGTCTCCCAAAGCACTGGGATTATAGGCATTAACCACCACATCCAGCCATATTATTGCAAGTAGTTTTTTTTTTTTTTTTTTTGAGATGGAGTTTCGCTTGTTGCCCAGGCTGGAATACAATGGCATGATCTCGGCTCACTGAAACCTCTGCCTACTGGTTCAAGCAATTCTTCTGCCTCAGCCTCCCAAGTAGCTGGGATTACAGGCATGCGCCTGGCTACTTTTTGTATTTTTAGTAGAGACTGGGTTTCACCATGTTGGCCAGGCTGGTCTCGAGCTCCTGACCTCAGGTGATCTGCTTGCCTCAGCCTCCCAAATAGGCCACCGTGCCCGGCCCATTGCAAGTTTTTTTTTTTTTTTTTTTTTTGAGACGGAGTCTCGCTCTGTCGCCCAGGCTGGAGTGCAGTGGCTGGATCTCGGCTCACTGCAAGCTCCGCCTCCTGGCTTTACGCCATTCTCCTGCCTCAGCCTCCCGAGTAGCTGGGACTACAGGTGCCCGCCACCTCGCCCGGCTAGTTTTTTGTATTTTTTTTAGTAGAGATGGGGTTTCACCATGTTAGCCAGGATGGTCTTGATCTCCTGACCTCGTGATCCGCCCATCTCGGCCTCCCAAAGTGCTGGGATTACAGGCTTGAGCCACTGTGCCCAGCCCCGGCCTATTGCAAGTTTTAAGGAGTAGTTGTAAAACTAAGTCTCCTGCTTTGAAACATAACATTTTGCAATAATTTGCAATATAGTAGACTCTAACATGGCTTAAAAAGTCAAAGAAGCCTTTCAGAAACACAATTACCAGAAATCTTTCCTCTTTTTCCAGCCAGCGCTGATCTTCTTCCATTTCCTGTTGCTGTCGGATTAGCCGCTCTTCCATCAGGTGGGTTGGCAACACTTGCCCAATCCCTCGCAGGTCCAATGCTGTAGAGTCCTGGAAGAAGGGTTGAAAACAGCATGCCCAGTCTCTTAAGTCCATTCCTATGTTCTTACATTGTTTTATGCGTCTTTCAAGAAAAGATAAGCAGAACAGCAAGTATGGTAGAAACAGGGTCTCTCATACTGTGCTTGTGGGAGTAACTTTTCTGCAGGGTGCAATTTAATGTGCATCAAGCATCTTTAACAAGTATACAACCCTTTAGCTCACAGATTCACTTGTAGGGGTCTATTTTAAAGAAATAACACAAAATATGTGCAAAGAATACATTGTTACTTATAGTAAAAAAGTAGAAACAATCTAGAAGGCTGAAATATGATACATATTATAGAGTATTAAATATTAAATAAAAGAACATAAGTAGCAGACAACTATAGATGCTCTTTTATTCAAATAAGTATTTTTTTTTCTTTTTAATGAGATGGGGTCTTGCTATGTTGCCCAGGCTGGCATCGAACTCCTAGGCTCAAGTTATCTTACCACCTCAGCCCCTTGAGTAGATGCAACTATGGATGTGTGTTACTGTACCCAGCTCAAATAAATTTTTAAACTGTAAGAGTAGTTCTTGGTTTTACCAGGAAAATTTAGTAAAAATTAACATGGTCCAAAGAACTGAATGTTCTGTCTTCCTGTTTCTTCATTGGCCTCATGCATATGCTGATTATATTCCACTGAGGGCTTTGCCTTTCAAATATATGGACTAAAGATTTTAGTATTTCTCCCTGGGTTCTTTTAGTTAAAAAAGTTCATGAAACCAGAAAGCATTTGAGTAGATGGAGTATCCTGATCTTTGAATTAAGTCATTAAAATATGGCCGGGCATGGTGGCTCAAGCCTGCAATCCCAGCACTTTGGGAGGCTGAGGCGGGTGGATCACTTGAAGTCAGGGGTTCAAGACCAGCCTGGCCAACATGGTGAAACTCTGCCTCTACTAAAAAATACAAAAATGAGCTGGGCGTGGTGGCTTGCGCTTGTAATCCAAGCTGCTCGGGAGGCTGAGGCAGAATTGTTTGAATCTGGGAGGCAGAGGTTGCAGTAAGCCGAGATCGTACCACTGCATTCCAGCCTGGGAGACAGAGTGAGCCTCTCAAAAAAAAAAAAAAGTCATTAAAATCAATAAATCTTAGGATTTAGAAATAAAAGGTGCCTTAGGCCATGCTTTGTTACTTTTTTTTTTTTTTTGAGACAGGTTCTTGTTCTGTTGCCCAGGCTGGAGTGTAGTGGCACGATCTCAGCTCACTGCAGTCTCAACTTCCTAGGCTCAAACGATCCTCTCACCCCAGCATCCCGAGTAGCTAGGACTGCAGGCATATACCACCATACGTGACTAATTTTCTATTTTTTGTAGAGACAGGGTCTCGTTATGTTGCCCAGACTGGTTTCAAACTCTTGGGCTCAAGCAATCCTCCTACTTTAGCCTCCCAAAAGTGCTGGGATTACAGGTGTAAGCCACCATGCCCAGCTTTGCCATCCTTTATAAGTTAACAAACTGAAGCCCAAGACACCCGATTTACCTCCACATTGGGCTGCCACATTGCTATCTCCTGAGGTCTATGATTCCATGAATCTGTTTGGTCCAAAAGAGATGCCTGACCTGGATAGATGCTGCCAGCCATGGCTGTGATTCCATGTGAACCAGGGTAGCCAGAAACCTGTGAATGAGTAAGGAGGCAAGGTAATGTTCAACTATAACATCTGCACAGTTCTGCTTCATACACAAAGGAAACTAAAATTACAGAGAATATTGTGGTAGGCATAATTATGGCCCCCCAGAGATACCCATGTTCTAATCCCTTGAACATGTGAATATGTTTCCTTACATGGTGAAAGAGACTTTGCAAATGTGGTTGTAAGTCAAGGACCTTGGGATGGGAGGGTATCCAGGATATCTGAGTGAGTCCAGTGTAATTACAAGGGTCCTTAAAAGTGCAAGAGGGAAGTGTAAGAGGAGGGAGGGACATGGGACCACTGAAGAAGGGTCAGAGAGAGTTAATACTGCTGGCTCTGGGCCGGGCACAGTGGCTCAAGTCTATAATCCCAGCACTTTGGGAGGCCGAGGTGGACGGATCACAAGGTCAGGAGATGAGACCATCCTGGCTAACACGGTGAACCCCATCTCTACTAAAAAATACAAAAAACTAGCCGGGCGCGGTGGCGGGCGCCTGTAGTCCCAGCTAATCGGGAGGCTGAGGCAGGAGAATGGTGTGAACCCGGGAGGAGGAGCTTGCAGTGAGCCGAGATCGCGCCACTGCACTCCAGCCTGGGTGACAGAGCGAGACTCTTGTCTCAAAAAAACAAAAAAACGAAACAAAACCAAAAAACCCAAAAAACTTCTGGCTTCAGAACACGGAGTAAGGGGACCGTAAGCCAAGGCATGTGGGTGGCCTATAGAAGCTGATAAGGCAAGGAAATGGACTCTCAGCTAAAGTCTCAAGAAAGGACATTTGTTATGGCTGCATTAGAGAGCTAGTGCAAGTATATACTAGAAAATAAGAAATTGTTTCTTTGGAATTTCACATTTACTAAAATAATGAGTGCAGGCCATCCTTGGATGCAAAAGCAACAGGAAGCCACAAAAATGGCTGTGCCACACTCTGCTCTAGAAATCCCCTTTCCTGCCCAACCAACCACTATCCCCTAACAAGAATAACAACAACAAAACACACACACACAAAACCTCTCAACTGTTTGTCCTCTAATGACCTGAGAGCTGATGGTAGGATAAGTCGTACCTTTAAATTCTAACAATGATGACTAAGGCAGAGAGAAGACATTCGGTTGGACATAGAGAAAAATTTCAAGGCAGAGGGAAAATAAGACAGGTTTCTTTATATGGTTCCTTCTCTCAATCAAGAGAAAGACAGAGAACAGAATCAGTATTGGTTTCCACACCTCATTAGGCTACTGCTGCATGGTGGGTGTTGTCAGTTAATTTTTTAGTGAGATAAAGCACAGCCAAAACTGTATTTCCAAATATCAACACATCCTTCAACAAAGGTTTTGTGCATTTATTCGGTCTCTAGGCATTAATTTATACCAAAACTCCATATGGACAATATAAAATTAATGAATTTTCAAGTGAGACATACAGTTAGTTCTCACAGTTTATTTGAATGAAAATATCTTAATAATAAAAACTGCTACTAAATGCAAAATGCTATATCAAGATTTTTGGTGAAAAGAGACATATTATTGCCAGACAACATTTAGGAATTTTCACAAGGAGGTTTAAAATAGTCTAAGGCAGTTTTCTACATAATAGTAACCATGTAGAAGGATCACTTTAGGCTAAAAATGAAGTAACTTCAGGAAATGTCTCATAGTTGGTCTCATTTACAAAAGAGGAAAATTTAGGCTTGGGAAAGGTTAATCACACATTAGTTCAATGAAAAAAATCAATGTTTTACTTAATTCTCTATTTACTCACTTTTACACGCTGCTCTAAGCCCTTAAAATAGAGACAAGTCCTCACTCTCAGGGGCTTCCACTGCACTGGTGAGAGACAGCCACTAACAAACACATATGAGAGTTTCAAATCTTGACAGTGCCACAGACCAGGCCTGCTGGGACACAAAGAGAACTGTCTCTCTGCTAACAGCTTGTCTCATTAAGCAGGTGCTGTCATGTTTTCTCAAAACAATGCTCGTATTCAATTCCCACTCAGGGCCAGTTCACTTTCCATACCAGCCAGGCACAGACTCTGGGGCCCATCTGCTTGTTTGCCAGAGCTCAGGGTCTCTCAGCAATCATAGAGGTGGGGTTTCTTTCTTTAGGCCACCTGTGTACTTCCCATTGCTCTGACCCTTGTGCTGGGTCAGGGTTTTGGCTTCTTCACTTACGAAACTGGTAGTAATCTAAACTGACAAAGCGCCCTGTGAGCTCCTTCCATGAGAAAAAAGAGTACTTTATTTGTCTTCATATTCCCAGTGCCTAGAATAGTGCCAGGCAGAGTAGATGAACATTCAGTGCAACCCTGCTGAACGAACAGACAGGTGCCCAAGAAAAACGATTCACTCCTCTTCTGCCAGGCAAGCGGCCATCTCAGAACAGTGTCTCCCAAAACATAGGTCTGACTGAGTCATCTACCTCAGAACCTACTGAGGTTGCTTGCTAACGATAAGCTATTCTTGGGCTCCAGAATTAATACATTAGAATCTGGAGGCTAAAGAGGCTGAAATTTGCTGTTCTAAACTACCACTGACCTATCTTTTCTAATAAGAAAGTGCTTACATTCTCCCTTATTACTGACAGTTAAGTACCAAAGTTAAGATTTTTTGCCCATTTTGACCCAAGAGGCCTTAATTTAAACCATGCTTTCAACAACTCTGTGAAGGAGGTAGGAAAGGTTAAGTACCGACACCCTCAATAGGACTCTGACTTCTACAGACATTACAATGAGTTAAAAAAAGATAAGCCCTAAAAAGCACACTCGATATGATCTATTTATATAAAATTCTAGAACAGGCAGAAATCTCTGATACTAGAAGTGAGAAGAGTGGTTGCTCCTGGGGCAGGAGGTGCCTGATGGGAAGGGGCACAAAGGAACTGCCGGGGTCACAGACACGCTCTATACCCTGAAGTGAGGATGGGATGCACTGGGGTATGCATCTGTCGGAACAAAGACCTGTGCATTGTAAGGTATACCTCAGTAAAAGTTAGTAACTTTTTCTCGAAACAAATGAATTGTTTACTTTGTTTCAGGCCCTTTTCATTCAAGGGTATTTTTTTCTAATTTGCACAGGGTATCTGTCTATAAATCTAACACTTTTCACACTTGTCCATATGGTATTTCATCTGGGTTCTGTTAATTTTGAATTTTATTCTTGCCTTCCATAAAAACTGTCCAGTTCAGTACTCCCTCTGCAGAGTGTGTGCCCACTGGCTTCACCTTGCCTTTTACCATAGCGAGTGGATGAAAACGTGCCTAAGAATGGCAGCAGGCCCTGGCCCTGTCCACTTGAAGAAGGTGTGAAAAGCAAACGCCCTCTGTGTGGGGTGTTGAGACAACATCAGTCAATGATTAGGGTAACCACTTACCCAGCTTTCTATCGGCCAAATCATACTCATAAGTACACAAATAAAAACATGCACAATGTACCTCTCTATCCCAAAAGTGCTAAATAATCAAGTAACACAGTTTATACCCGTAATGACTGGCATACCTGGTAATGATTGGTTTGTACCACGTGCTGTGGGCTGGGATAAAATCCTTCGCTGGACCTCGGACTAGGATAACCCGGTCTGCTGGGCTATAAAATCAACAGAGCATCATATGAATGAACCTTTGGATTTTGACAAACCTGTACTTTATGAATAGAGAAAGACATTTTCCTAATAGAGCTTAGTTGAGAAGAATGATAAAAAGATGCTAAGACATTTCAATGCGGAAAGAAAAGTCTTTTCAACAAATGATCCTGTGGCAACTGGACAGCTACCCGTGAAAAACAGAAGTTTGACCTCTTCCTCCCAATACACACAAAAATTAACTCGAAATGGATTACATGTCTAAATGTAAAAGTTAAAAACTCTAAGATTCTTAGAAGAAAACTTAAATCTTGGGCAGGGCATGGTAACTTACGCCTGTAATCCTAGCACTTTGGGAGGCCAAGGTGGGCAGATTGTTTGAGGTCAGGAGTTGAAAACCAATCAGGCCAGTCTGATGGGAATGTAAAATGGTGTAGTCACTATGGAAGACAGTATGGCTATTCCTGAAAAACTAAATAGAGAACTAGCATATGATCCAGCAATTCTACTTTCAGGTATATGTAACAGAGAAATGAAAGTATATATCCACACAAAAACATGTGCATCAGCTACTCAGGAGGCTGAAGTGGGAGGGTCGCTTGAGCCGAGGAATTAAGAGGCCAGCCTGGGCAACATAGCAAGGACTGTATCTTTGAAAAAAACAAATAAGTAAACACAAACATGTATATGAATGTTCTTAACAGTATTATTCACAATAGCTAAAAATGGGGAACAGTCCATGTCCGTCAACTGATGTAAATGGATAAACAAAATGCTGTATACCTATGAAAGGGATATTATTTGTAATTAAAGGGAATAAAGTACTGACACGTGCTACGACTTAGATGAACTTTCGAAACATTCTAAGTGAAAAAAGTCAGTCACAAAGAACATACGATTTCTTTAATGAAATATCTAGACTAGCAAAGATTAATATAGACAGCAAGTACATAAGTGATTGCCAGCGGTCGGAAGGAGGAGGAAATGGGGGATGACTGCTAATGGGTGCAGGATTTCATTTTAGAACATTTCATAAAAATGTTCTAGGCTGGGCGCTATGGCTCACGCCTGTAATCCCAGCACTTTGGGAGGCCGAGGTGGGATGATCACTTGAGCCCAGGAGTTTGAGACCAGCCTGGGCAACACAGTAAGACCCCGTCTCTACTAAAAACAGAAGTCCTAAAACTGGTTGTGGTGATGGTTGCACAACTCTGAATATACTAAAAAACATTGAATTGTACAATTTATTTATTTAGAGTCTCACTCTACCATACAGGCTGGAGTGCAGTGTACAATCCCGGCTTACTGCAACCACTGCCTCCCGGGTTTGAGCAATTCTCATGCCCCAGCTTCTCAAGTAGCTGGGATTACAGGCATGCGGCACCTCACCAGGTTAATTTTTGTATTTACAGTAGAGACAGGGTTTTGCCATGTTGGCCAGGCTGGTCTTGAACTCCTGGCCTTAAGTGATCTGCTTGCCTCAGCCTCCCAAAATGCTGGGATTACAGGAGTGAGCCACTGTGCCCAGCCGAACTGCACACTTTCAGTGGATAAACCGTATGGTATGTAAATTGTATCTTAATAAAGCTACTGAAGTATCATTAATAACAAAACGGGATACTGAATATTCTGAGCCCGAGGGAACCAAATGCTCTCTGTCCAGCAGTCCGGGACCTGGAGAGAAGGCACTTGTGTTCTATTGTTTGCCTACTTCCTGGTTGTGTTACTATGGTCAAGTGATGAAACTGACTGGCTTCTAGATCCTCATCCATAAGATGGGGGTGAGCTAGAGGATCTCTAAAGTCACTTCCAGGTCTTAAATTCTCACTTTGTTTCTGGGATAAATGAATTCAAAGTTCATAGTGAAAGAACAATTTAGTCTGAAACAGAAATCTCGAAGAAGTCAATAAAGTCTTTTAAAACTTGGAGGATTTAACAAGGTGGAAACCCATTACTGTCTAGCCAAATTAAGTCCAGAATAAAATGAAATGGATTTAAGTCCCATCAAGCTTAGGAAAGAAAACTCCTTAGTGCCTGTCTGTCTCCCACAGTGCTGGGTAAACACGTGCTTTGCTCTAGTTAGGTCCAGAGTATGTTTTGGTCTCTAAATCAGTCTCACTTCCCCCTCAGTTTTGCTTATACTGTCCCCTCTGCCTGGAATGTCTCCTCCCTCCATCTGTAGAATACTTCTGATCCTTTCAGTCTTTTAGATGTTACTTTTTTCACAGAACAGCTCCTGCTTTTGCCAGCCTAACATAAACATATGTCCTCTGTTCTCCTAAGGAGGCCTTTTTCAAACCCTACCCTGGGTTGCAGGTACTTTGCACTTGCTCTACCCCTGCTATTATGAGCTGCTAAATTCCTGAGGGCGAAAAATCCTTCCTTTTCGCTTAGCCCTGTCATGTTTCAAGCAGTGTTCCAGATAGAGTCTACTCTAAACTTAACTAAATAACAACATGAATTCCCCCAAAGACACCCCAAACAGGAAAAAGGTATAAAGAGAGCATTCTAGGCTTTTCTCTACTCTGTGTGCTAGGGTGGCAATTTCCAAAGGGTGTTCTACGACATGGTTGTGTTGAATTAAAAGAGGCAAAAAAAAAAAAAAAAAAAGAGTTTGGCTACCTTTGTACTTGTTTTAAAGATATGTGTTAATATACAAGCATTAATAATGGTTGCAGGGGAAAGGGTTTCATGAATCAAATGCTCTTGGAGTCCAAGAACGGAATGAGGCTGAGCCGGGGACTGGAACAATAAACAGAGCTGACACCTGCACAGTGATGCACTCTTGATAAATTCAGGCAAAAAAAAAAAAAAAAAAAAAAAAAAGGTGCAATTTACTGTGTATTCTGTGTGTACTGAACTACCTACTTTACTTACAATTTGATAATCTTGATCACGACATTGCTATGAAGCAATATTATAATCCCTATTTTACAGAGTCTCAGATAAATTGGGCAATCTAAATAGGGGCATATAGGTGGTAATGGTAGAACTGCGTGACTCCAAAATCTGCTGTGCCATGATGCTATTCTATAAGCGTACTTCTGACTCACCAAATAAAAAGGAATATACAAAATAAATAGATCAGAGAATGGCAAAACCAATGTAAACTATCTCACAGTGATGCAAAGACTTAACTGGGTAGCAAATGATAACACAAGGTTCCATTTCAAAATAAAAATAAAAGGTAAAAAGTTGAAAATATGTTTTATGATAGACAAAATATTTGCACAAAGGACACCACAAAATCAAATGTTGCTAACCAACAGCCATGGAGAGCACAACTGTATTGGTAAAACAGCTCTACTTCTGTTCTCTACAAATTGGAGGTTAGCATGGTGGTCAAGAGGGCAGGCTTTGAGCCAGACTGTCAGTGTTCACAGTAGGGTGCTTCAGCTCTCTATGCCTCCCTACTGTCAACGACAAAAGGAGTACAATAACCAGCTCCCGTGGTGGGCGGATTACCTGAAGTCAGGAGTTTGAGACCAGCCTGGTCAACATGGTGAAACCTTGTCTTTACTAAAAATACGAAAACATTAGCCAGGTGTTGTGGCGCACGCCTGTAATCCCAGCTACTTGGGAGGCTGAGGCGTGAGAATAGCTTGAACCCGGGAGGCAGAGGTTGCAGTGAGCCGAGATCGCACCATGGCACTCCAGCCTGGAGAATGAGAGTCTCCGTCTCAAAAAACAGAACAAGCCACCACCAACAACAAAAATAAGTATACTGGAAGAGGTATGTAGGTTATATGCAATACTGTGCTATCTTATATAAGGAATTTATGCATCTGTGGATTTTAATCTCCATCCCTTGCAGATATCAAGGGAGAACTGTATTAGTAAGGGTGCTTTCCATGATCGCACAATTGGCATTAAGGTAGAGGTCAGCAAGTGAGATTTCTGGCAGTGAGGGGACAGGCCTGAACAACAGGATTTGTTTCATATCCCACAGGACTTCTTTTTCTGTTTTGAGACAGTCATGCTCTGTTGCCTAGGCTGGAGAGCAGTGGCATGATCTCGGCTCACTGCAACCTCTGCCTCCTCAGTTTGAGTGATTCTCATGCCTCAGATTCCCAAGTAGCTGGGATTACACGCATGCGCAATCACACCCAGCTAATTTTTGTATTTTTATTTTTTGAGATGGAGTCTCGTTCTGTCACCCAGGCTACAGTGCAGTGGTGTGATCTCAGCTCGCTGCAACTTCTGCCTCCTGAGTTTAAGCATTCTCGTGCCTCAGCCTCCTGAATAGCTGGGATTACATGTGCACACCACCACGCCTGGATAATTTTTGTATTTTTAGTAGAGATGGTGTTTCGCCATGTTGCCCAGGCTGGTCTCAAATTACTGGCCTCAAGTGATCAGCTCATCTTGGCTGCCCAAAGTGCTGGGGTTACAGGCATGAGCCACCATGCCTGGTCCCCGCAGGACTTTCTGCTGTTTCTCTCAACTTTATGTAAGTAAAACAACAGCAACAATAAAATCCCTGTCGCTTGAACACAGAATGAATTCTGCTTTATATATTTTGTATAGTTTGTACAGATATTCTGTATAGTTTATGAGGAACTGAACTTTCCAGAACAGCAACTACCGTGTATACTGATGGGCAATTTTATTATGTTTCATTTAAAATTTACCAAGATTTTCTTACCATTCTAGAAAATGACATCACCAAGACTAATGAAATTCCTATCAGTTATAGCTGTGGGGGTCTGCTCTGTCACTGCTGTATTCATGGTGAGTCCACAAACAGGTGTAAGGATCTGGCTATGCCACCATGTCTCCCAATGTCATTCGACCTGAGTGCTTTATACATGCATGCATAATGTTATAAAAAATGACTTTCTTTTTATTTCTCCTGTATAGTTGGGTCTCCAAACACTAGTATTCTTCCACTGATATTCTGAAATTGGTAAGTCATTCTATTACCTATGTATTTTATTTCAGGATTAGTAAATGGGACATTATAAAATCATTTTTTATATAAATGCTGTGCTGGGTTTGATTAGGGTTGAGAACAATGTTCTGAGGCAGTTATTCTCAAACATTTCATCATTTTCAGGACCGCTATACAGTCTCAAAAATTACTGAGGACTCTAAAGAGTTTTTATTTGGAATATAACTACCAACACTCATACTGTTAGAAATTAAAACAGATACTAAAAAGTATTTATTAATTCACTTAAGAATAAGCTCATCACATACTAAAAAAACCACCTTTTCAAAACCAAACAAACCAAACTGAGAACACATGTACATCTACATTTACATAAATTCGCTTTAATGTTAGGCTTAACAGAAGGCAGCAGGTTCTCATATGTTTCTGCAGTCTTACGATGTTCTCTTTTGTTGCAATACATGAGGGGGAAAAAAAGTAAACTCATAGAGCTGTACAACTGGAAAAGGGAGGAGTATTTCCGTAGATTTTGAGCACAACTGTGGTACTGTTTTTTGATTCGACACCAAAATGCAAGTGACAGCTTCTTAAAGGTGAGTTGCAATGTGGAATTTACAATGGTATCATCTGTTACATTAAAATCCATAGAATTAAGGGAGAAAAAAAAGGGAAAAAAATCCATTACTTTTTCTTGTAGTTTCAATGGAACTTATACTCATGTGTGATTTTTAACATCCTGTGTAGGTCATTCGAAAGATACTGATTTACTGAGCTGCACAGATCCTCCCAATGTTAACACATTTCAGTAAACAACATACATTTTTAAAATAACACATGTTAATATCATCCTGAGCTTACTATAACAGTCTAAGAATTTAGAAAGCTGTCAAGATCACGGTGTAAGTTTTTCAAAACTCTAATTTTTGCTTGAAAACAAAAATTTTATCACTGGTAACAAATAGCTGTTTTCCTCAATGTCACAGCCTCACTTCTTTCTCTTTTGAGAAAATGTCTACCAAATATCCAACTCTGAACAGTATGTCTGCCAGCTGTTCTTTCAAGTAAAGCTGGCCTTCCATGAAAAAAAAGTGTTTAGTCCAGCTTGCAACTCAACTGTGCAGTGCTTTTCTCAAGACAGGACATCGTGTCTAGGTGTGCAGCAGCAGGGCTAACATGCCCTTCCTGGGTCTTCATGTCAGATATTTTTCACAGATTCATCAAGGCCTTTCTTCTGTAAAATGGCATTTTTTGTGTGTGTGAGCACAGGGGTGAAGAACACAGTGATGTCTAGTACAACTTCATGCCACTGTCCTGATTTGTGCTAAGGTGTCAGCAGTTCTATTAGTGGAAAAGGCAAATAACTTTTTTTTTTTTTTTTTTTTTTGAGACAGTCTCGCTCTGTCTCCCAGGCTGGAGTGCAGTGGCGCGATCTCAGCTCAGTGCAACCTCTGCCTCCTGGGTTCAAGTGATTCTTGTGCCTCAGCCTCCTGGGTATCTGGGACTACAAGTGCGGGCACCACCATGCTTGGCTAATTTTTGTATTTTTAGTTGAAACGGGGTGTCGCCATGTTGGCCAGGCTGGTCTCGAACTCTTGGCCTCAAGCGATCCACCCACCTCAGGCAAATAACAAAACATTATCAGATGAGTTCTGATGTCACGGACCTTTGAAATGGTCATGGGGACCTACAGAGGTCCAAGAACTACACTTTGAGAATGGCTGTTCTAAGATACCTTCATCCTGAGGCTCTCCATTGATCCAGTGGGAATCTACAGGAAAGCAACAGGCACAGATGAAAATGAGCATTTAATGCGGTACTCCCATGCAGGGCTTGTCTCAGGGAAAGTTCTCTAAAGATGATTATTATATGAAAAAATTGGTATTAAGCATGATGAAGCGATCCATACATATTCTTAATAATTGGCTTTGTGGTTATAATGCTCTTACTATTAACCAAGTATAAGTAAGCTTTAAAAAAAAATTGAAAAATTTTTAATTTTTTTTTTGAGACAAGGCCTTGCTCTGTTGCCCAGGCTAGAATGCAGAGGTGCAAACATGGCTCTCCACGCAGCCTAGACCTCCTGGGCTCAAGTGATCCTCCTGCCTCAGTCCACTGAGTAGCTAGGATCACAGGCACATGCCACTAAATGTGGCTAATTTTTAAATTTTTTTGTAAAGATAAGAGTCTCATCCTGTTGCCCAGGCTGGTCTCAAATTCCTGGGCTCAATTGATCCTCCTACCTCAGTCTCCCAAAGCACTGCAATTATAGGTGTGAGTCACCACACCCGGCCTGTAAGTAAACTTAATTTTGAATCTTGATTGGGAAAGAGAAAGACTTTTCACCTATAAAACTTATACAAGTTTTCACTTATAAAACTAATTAAGCTACATTAAAATTTTTCTATATTAGTATTAATAACAGAAAATTTATCTACAGAAGGCTGAGATCCTATCTAAATTTCAGAAATCTAAGTGGCTTTGGAGGTTGAGGCAAGGGATTGTTTAAGCCCAGCAGCTCAAGAGAGCTTGGGCAACATAGTGAGACCCCATCTTATTTTAAAAAAAGAAAGGAAGGTAGAAATAAAAAAAAAAATCTAAGTAAGACAGCTGGGTGTGGTGGCTCACACCTGAAACTCCAGCACTTTGGGAGGCTGAGGTGGGCGGATCACCTGAGGTCAGGAGTTTGAGACCAGCCTGGCTAACATGGTGAAACCCTGACTGCACTAAAAACACAAAAATTAGCCAAGCATGGTGGCAGGTGCCTATAATCCCAGCTACTCAGGAGCCTGAGGCAGGAGAATTGCTTGAACCCAGGAGGCATAGGTTGCAATGAGCCGAGATAGCACCCCTGAACTCTAGCCTGGGCGATAGAGCAAGGCTCTGTCTCCAAAAAAATAAAAATAAAAATAAAAAAATAAATCTAAGACTTACTTATTCTAATATATCACAAGCAGAATTATGAAAACTCATCAGAATCTAACGAATTCTCACTTTACAAAGTACAGGAAGTGAGGAAATAGTGGCCTACCAAATTGGAAATCACAGACTCATTTCAGATGTGCCAAATACTGTGACCATAAAAGCAGAATTTGATTCTAAAGATGAACACTGAGAAGGTAAAAACTGCATACAGGACTTGATTCTGACTGGCATGAAAGTTCAACAATTAACATACTAGTATTTGTTAATAATCATCAAGCATCTGTATATCTATGCTATTTTAGATGATTTTCTAGCCATTAAAACTTTTTTTTTTTTTTTTTTTTTTGAGACAGAGTCTGACTTTATCGGCCAAACTGGAGTGCAATGGCGTGATCTTGGCTCACTGCAACTTCTGTCTCCCGGTTTCAAGCAATTATCTTGCCTCAGTCTCCTGAGTAGCTGGGATTACAGGTGCCCGCCACCACAGCTGGCTGATTTTTGGATATTAATAGAGACGGGGTTTCACCATGTTGGCCAGGCTGGTCTTAAATTCTTGACCTCAGGTGACCCGCCCGCCTCGGCCTCCCAAAGTGCTGAGATTACAGGGGTGAGCCACCATGCCCGGTCACCATTAAAACTTTTAATCTGGGGGTTGCCAAATATTTTCTTTAAAGGTCAAAGAGTAAATATTTTAAATTGTGTAGGCTATACTGTCTCTGTCACAACTGCTCATTTACACCCGTGTAGGGTGAAAGCAGCTGTGTATAATACACAAATAAATGGGTGTGTTCCAATAAAACTGTTTCAATAAAACTTTAATTAACAAAAACACAGTGGGCTATAGTTTCCTTATCTGTTTAACACATAAACCTTTGTGTAGAGTGCAACAATTTGCTTATAGAAAATAATCTCAAAATATGTATTTTGAAAATACCTTAAAAAAAAAGAAGTGTTAAGGATATTTAAATATTTAAGCCAAACTAGTCTTTGTACTCTGAAACCAAAAAAGAAGTTGAGAAGCCTCATCACCGCTGCCCATGAACCTAATTTAGAAAATCAGTCATATTAAGCTCATTAAAAATCCAGCAGATTGGGATATAGACATATGTGTAGCTGAAGAGTTGATTTAATCCTGTGAGTTTTAGGGAAGTGTTGCATTCTTTGGTGCTCATTACCAAATACTTATGTTCCTTTGCACTTGTGTACTAAATAAAGTGCTGGACAGTGAATTATCTTCTAACATCCCCACCCAAGAGGTAGGGAATACAAATAGTCATTTTGCAAATGAGGAATGTGAGATTTGGAGTAGGTAGGTGACCTGCTCAGTCATCAGACTGTAAATAGCAGACCCCCATGTGAATGAATCCACTTGACTTCAAGGCCTGAGAAGTTAATGATAAGATTCTCCCGACTCTCAGTACTGGACTATTCTGCAGTAGTAAACAAATTTAAAAATAGGCAAACTTGTAAACAGAACATGGAGGGCCTCAGATGCTGGGATGTGGGGTACATGTTTGTTTTTTCCTGTGGGTAACTAAGGATTTCCTGTTGTTGTTAAGCTGGGAATGACAGAGAAACATCAGGTGTTCCCACTGCCTCGTTCAATGTAACACCCATCAGACAGGTATGTGTTTCTTTTCTGGGCCTCGGTCCTTCTCTCTGTAGAAGGGGCTGGTCTGAGGCACCCTCTGTCTCTAAACATCTGCATAATTGTGTTAATCACTTATTTTCACTTTCAGTGTATGTTTAATGTTACAGAGTTCAAAATGACGACCAAGAAAATAAAAGTTTTCAGCCTTCAAGATAAAAAAAAATTGGTATATTTAAACAGTACTTTGTCTTATCAAATTTCTGAATACTTTTCATAAAGAAAATGAGTTATCAAAGTTTCTTAATATATTTTTTAACTAATCAAATATCAAATGGTGGTAGTTAATAACTACTAACTACAAAAAATCCTATTATCTATTAACTTTCGAGAAAAAGAACAGAATTGGAGTATTCATGGCAAGTAACCCAGTGTGTGAAAATAGCATCCTATCAAAAGCCAATGGTATATAAAGACTTATTAATCTAGGGAAAGTGTCACTCTGTCTAAAACCCCCAGCCATGGCATGGCCCAGCAACTGTAAAAGGGCTGGGCTGACCTCTCTGAGGCAGGAGAGGGCACCAGTAAAGGATATGAACATAAGTGGGCAAGTAGGGTTTAAGGATGCTGCTGGAAGATCTTATTAAGGAAACAAAAGCAACTGCAATGTGCTCTCTTTCCCAACAAACAACCCAGCCACCAGCTACGAAAAGAAAAAGGCAAAAAATGTGCAGAGTTCTCAACAAAACCAAACAAAGGAATATGGTCAGGTGGAAACAGACTCATTTTTAAATAAAGCAAAATGCAAAGCATCTGTGACCTAGTTTGGTGTTTTAATCCAGACTTGATCATTAGGGAGATCTCTGACAACCAACAAAGGAAAAACCTCCTCCAAGTTAGGGCAGCATAGGAAAAGCATTTTAAGATGACATCTAATCCAACTGCTCATGGCTTCAAAGAACCCCTACTTGAAATACAAATGAGGAAAGTGAGTGCACATGAGGGTAATAAGAGAAGACAAGCAAAAAGGAAACAATTAGTTGGTGTTATAACTATTACTCTTAGAATAACTTGATATTTGATTTTCTCCTCATAGAAAACAGTTGCCTAATTGTAAATCTCAAAAGTTAGTAAAAGCAACCCCAGAGTTGGGGTGGGGACTGTAGCTACCTTGGGTGGCGCTTCATCAGACCCTCCGGAGTCCCAGGACACTGTGGCCTGTCTTCTGGACTCCATCCTCATGCGTTCTTCTTGCTGAGCCTTCTCTTCCTCCAGGATTGTGCTAGAGAGACAACACATTGTCTTAGGGGAGCTGACAACCCAGAGTTAGCACACACGAGACCCCACCCTGAGTTATCTAAGGAACACCAGTTGGCTAACAGTACATGATAACAATAAAGAAAGGATCCTATACACAGGGGAAAGAAGGATCAGGTTTCTAAGTCTTCACGAAACGATTCTAGAATAGCCTTGGTCCAAATGGGCAAGTCCATTTAAAGCACAGCCATAGGTAAGAAAAAGACAGCTGGTAAGAAAAAGAAGTTGCAGAAAATGAAGGACGGGCCAAGATGAAATGTTTGCAAGCCAAAGTTGATCTTGAGCAGAACAGAATTCCTCTGAGAAATCCCACGCAGCACTTTTATCAAGCATACACATGTCTGAGGACAGATTCTTTTCACACATAATGTGATCACACCAGCACTTACGTGATCAATTAGCAATCTGGCCAATAATCTCCCTAAATTGCTCAATACAATCTTCCTATCGTTCAGCTTAACCGGTGCTTTATCTGATCAGGAAAATAAGCAAACACGCGACAGTATTTACAAGTGCTTCTGAAAATACTCCTTGCTTTAAGCTGGAAACCCCATAGTTGGTAACACTGCTACTTACCACTGCTTGACTACTCAGAAGCTATATGAAGTCCCATATAATGCTGCAGCCGCTGGAGCCTCTGCAGCGACTGCTAGGCAGCTTCTTCATCTTGGCTGTTTGCCATCACATAAACCCCTCAGAATGCAGCCAAAGCGAGACTTTGCTAGTTTCCCATTCCATGCAGATGCCCCAGGGCTCAGCAGGCAGCAGTTTGAAACCCTTGTCTTAACTGTGGCAAACAGCTCTTCCTACATTCCTACAACTCTAGAGTTCTAATAATGACACTCATTCAAAGTTTCTAGGCTCCTGGTAGATATTATGCAGTAAACAACCACCCAGAAATTACTCAGGAAAGAGTGACATCAGTGCAGCAGACTTTCTAATCTGGGAATTTGCTGTTGAAAAAGACATTCCTGCTTGGCTGGAGGCTAAGAGTGTGCTGTTTCTCACACAACTCAACTTACACAGTCACCTTCTGAGTCAGGAAAAGAGACAAAATTCATTTCATAACTGCCCCAAGTCAGCAAACCATCACTACAGATGTTAAGACTTTTTTCATCCCCCAAACAAAAGGGAATGTCTGCCTCAAGAAATGATCCTGTCAGGGCCATGTGTGGTGGCTCACGTCTGTAATCCCAGAACTTTGGGAGGCCGACGTGGGCAGATCACGAGGTCAGGAGTTCAAGACCAGCCTGGCCAAAATAGTGAAACACCGTCTCTACTAAAAATACAAAAATGAGCTGGGTGTGGTGGTGTATGCCTGTAGTGCCAGCCACTCGGGAGGCTGAGGCAGGAGAATCGCCTGAACCTGGGAGGCGGAGGTTGTGGTGAGCCGAGATCGTGCCACTGCACTCCAGCCTGGGCAACAGAATGAGACTCCACCTCAAAAAAAAAAAAAAAAAAAAAAAAAAAAAAAAAAAAAAAAAAAAAAAATCACATAAACATTTTACATAAAAAGCTTTTAGTCAAAAGTCCCACTCCATTCTCAAGATATGGTTTTGGTTTCTTTCTTGCTCCAGTTAGATGATCGTGGCTCAGCAAAACTACAAAACTTTTCACAGTATTTAAGAACTGTGCAGCAGCCTTGACAGGCAAGATGCTCATTGGGTGCCAGCACTGTTGGGAACCTGGTCCCATGTGCCAGGCCCAGGTGACTCCTGGTGAGTGGTGCAGGGAAGTTTGGGGACAGGTCTGGGGAAGGAGCACAGGGGTCCTGAGAGGGCCACTCTCTCTGCCCTGCCCCTCTGATTAGAAGAACGCTCCCCTCAGCTGCTGGGAGGATTAAGGGAGATCATGGCTGTGAGAGCATCTGCTATAAGCATTACTTGTCATCAGTGGGCATTTCTAATGGCATTTACTTGAGGGTTGCTCATTCAGCAAGTATTTGCTAACTTTGCTAATTTGCTCTGTGCAAGAGGCACGTGACGAGGTCTTTGAGGTGCTTTGTCTAAGAGAAAAGAAATACTCAAAACCTTGAAACAGGGTCAGGCAAGTTGGCTTATGCCTGTAATCCCAGCATTCTGGGAGGCTGAGGTGGGAGGATCATTTGAGTATGGGAGGTGGAGGCTGCAGTCAGTCAAAATAGCACCACTGCACTCCAGTCTGGGTGACAGAGCAAGACTTGTCTCCAAAATAAATAAATGAATACATACATACATACAATAACAACAACAACAACAAAACACACTGAAACAGGACATGAGTGTTGTGACTGAGCAGTAGAGAAGAGCTTGGCCTGGTGCGTTCTAGCTGCAGAACTCAGTGGGAGAGGGCACTGCCCCAGGCACTGGGGGTGGTCAGGGAGGAAGAGTCCCAGCTTCTCAGCAGGTTACAGTTACAGACTCACACCAAGCACATAATGTTTGTGTACTTTTGGTCATGTAACGAGCATTACATGTCCAAAGCATAGCAATGGTTTCTGTCCATTTCTTATGTGAAAACAAACACCTTTATATTTCAATTTTCCTTATATATTTTAATTTATGACTTAAACACCTTTTGTTATACTTTGAATGAAACAGTGCCTGCACATAGCTGACACTTAAATATTTGCTAAATGAACAAATACTGTATATGGATAAAATACATGCATTACCATTGCCTATTAGATGTTTAACTAAGCTGAGTAAATTCAGGCATCATTAGTGGTTAAAAAAAAAAACTGAATGGGAAAACAATAAGGCTCAATCAAACTCAAGGAGTGAGTCACACGGAGATCAGGTTTAAATTCTGCCACAGACAGACCATGGACAACTCTGTCCCTCCAAGCCTCATCCACAAAATGGGGTGCCTCCCTAACTACCTATCTTGAAGGGTTGTTGTGAAGATCTAAATGAAAATTAGACAGCTTATGTGACGAGCTCTGAAATGCAAGAGACTTTTAAAAATCGAAAGAACTATTAGAAATTCCCCATCAGATAATAACCTGTGTAGCTAATGGCTACCATTCCCACAAAGAGCTATGAGTCTTTTTCCTTTCTTTCTTTTTTGTTTTTGGGGCGGAGTCTTGCTCTGTTGAATGGGCTGAAGTGCAGTGGCGCGATTTCAGCTCACTGCAACCTCTACCTGCCAGGTTCAAGCAATTCTCCTGCCTCAGTCTCCCA
The DNA here is from genome assembly GCF_003255815.1 of Theropithecus gelada. NCBI lineage: Eukaryota > Metazoa > Chordata > Mammalia > Primates > Cercopithecidae > Theropithecus > Theropithecus gelada. The sequence continues at coordinate 142,929,670 of NC_037676.1, forward strand.
AGTAGCTGGGACTACAGGTGCACGTGCCACCATGCCTGGCTAATTTTTTGTATTTTTAGTAGAGATGGGATTTTACCATGTTGGCCAGGCTGGTCTCAAACCCCTGACCTCAAGTGATCCGCCTGCCTTGGCCTTCCAAAGTGCTGGGATTACAGACATGAGCCACCATGCCTGGCCTCCTACCTTTATTTATTTGTTTATTTTTTATTTTTTAAAAAAGAGATGGAGTGATACTATGTTGCTCAGGCTGGTCCTGAACTCCTGGGCTCCAGAGTAGCTGGGATTACAGGCTTACACTATACGCCTGTGCAAATATTTCAAATGAGTTAAAATCCAAGTTGAGCTTGAAATACAAAGGAGCAACCATGTCTTTTTATAAATTCATCGAATCACCTATGAAGTGTTAGCAATACAACTATTAAAGACTGGCCATCAATCAAACCAACAGATCAACAATATGCCTGCTAAAACAGTCACTGATATACAATGCCTTTGAACCTGACAAATGTAAAGACGTTACAACTATAAGGAATAGGAGTTGATACTTTGGTATGAGCTAATATAGCTTCACCCAGTCCTGAACATTTACCAATGAAAACGTGGGAAGCTATACCTTAACTTTCTAGATTGTAAAACACCAGTAAATCCATACCTCAAAAGGCTGCTAATGGAATTAAAAATATGTATTTTTTTTTTGAGCTGGGGCATGTGCACACATGGTGGGAACTACCATTGCTTTTAAAAGTGAAGTGATTAATCTCGCTTCACTTCCCTTTTTCCTCACCTATAGCCCTTCTTCCTTTAAGTCCTGGCAAGTTCTCTGAACTCATTATGCTCTCCCATGCCTCTTTATGTTGTGTCTCTTGCCTGGAACACCTTTCTCTTCTTTCTCTGGCCAACTCTTACTTGTATTTCAAGTGTCAAATAGCAGTTCCTCCAGAAAAATCTTCCCTGAAGCTCCCTCCTCCCTTTAGGCTAAGTTACATTACTCTCCTTACTCTTTTCCAAAGAAACTAGTGCCTAACTTGCTCTTAACTCTTGCCAAAAGACATTGTAAATATCTGTTTGTTTGACTTTTGCTCCCATTAGGCCAAGAGTTGTTACCTGAAGGCCCACTTTCAAATGCTCAGAATTAGCACTGACCCTGAAGCATAATATGAATTAATAAATGACAGGTAAATGGATGAATAAAGCCCTATCAGTGGAGCAGGTCTACTGACTAGTCAAGAAGAGCACATTATCAAGCTTCCTGTTCTTTTCAAATTTAGTTTTATTTTTATAGAGATAGGGTTTCGCTATTATTGCCCAGGCTGGTCTCAAACTCCCGGGCTCAAGTGATCCTCCTGCCTCGGCCTCCCAAAGTGCTGGGATTATAGGTGTGAGCCACTGTGCCTGGCCAATTTCTTTTTTCTTTTTTTGAGCCAGGGTCTAACTCTGTAGCCCAGACTGGAGTTCAGCGGCGCGATCACTCCTGAACTCAAGTAATCCTCCCACCTCAGCTCTCTGAGTAGCTGGGACTACAGGTGCATCACCAGGCCTGGCGGATTCTTTTTTATTTTTTGTAACAATTAAATAATAAATAAAAATCTCACTGTGTTGCCTAGGCTGGTCTTGAACTCCTGGACTGGAGTGATCCTCCCACCTCAGCCTCTCAAAGTATTGGGATTACAGATGTGAGCCACCATGCCTAGCCCCTGTTCTCTCAACTGGCCAAACAGGAAAGGACCTGCAGGCAGCTTTCCTCAAGATGGTCACTGGGAGCAGGGGACCAGTCAGAGACCAGGAACAAAGAAGGCCTAGCTGGCCTGAGAGAGAAGCACATCTCTGGTTGGTGGTTTTACGGTGCCCTGCTCTCTGTCTCCTGACCCTTAAACACCACACCTTCAGTTAGAGTTCCTAAAAGTTTTAAACAGGTAAAAAGTCCGTAAAAATCAAGAAAAAAAAAATTGGGAAAAACAAGTGTGTTTCTTCTACTCCTTCAAATAATTAAAATACAGGCAAGCTGAGAGAAGGGTAAGTGGGACATATTCTTTAAGGCAACGGGAACTCCGTTTTCAAAGGGTTCTCATCAGGCAATGTTATTTCACACAGATTGTTTTGTGAAATGGGCCACTCTGATCTTAAGGCTACTTACTGTTTTCCCCAAGAATCTCTAAAAGGGTCCCGTGAAGTCCCTTGCCACAAGAAGACCCTCTCAGGCTCCATCTGCCCTGATATATCCTACCCACACAAACTTCCCCTATTCTCTGACCCACTGAATTTATTGTCTGAATGTTTCATTTCAGCCCTTAATCACATATTGCCATGTTGTGGGATTTAGCTTGTAAGCTCCCTACAGTTGTCAGACATGAATCTGATTTCTCTTGTAAGCTAAGTATCACTTGCATATTACAGACACTTCGATATTTCTTTAATTAAACATCCCAGACTTGTTCCTCAAAGAACATAATGACAACTGGGAAGCAAGTTCCTTCAATCTCACTAGTTCATTCTCATACCCAAAATAGCATGTCAAAATGCTTCTGAGAAACCATAATTTGCTGCTCAGAGGAACCAAGAATATAAATAACTCATAAAAAATATCTGTTTTTACAATGGGAAGACTAGTCCATAGATGGAGTAAGAGGGCACAAGGAGACAGTACTGAACTTTTCTCTTTACAGCTGCTGAAGAATCCAGAGTAACAAACTAGAATGTGCAGAGTATCAAGGAGGTCAAATTGAAGCATATTTTCCCAAACTATAAATATTTTTAGTAGCAATACATTCCATCTGAAAGCTCTTAGCTGCCTAATGTGAACTGGCAACAAATGAGCCCTCATGTTTTTTCCCAGAATGGTGGTTTCCAAGTCTCAAACTTGCAAATAGATGGAACAATGAAAGCTGAGACTTGTCATTTAACAAACATTAGCACAACGATAATTACACTTTGTTGATCCACGTGCACCACTAAGGAACAGAATCCTGAAGAGGGGAAAGGAGTGCTTTATTTAGTGTTAGTTTTATTTTTTACTTCTCTTACTTTAAAATAAAATCATTGAAGTGATCAATTCACAGTAAAAGGACATAAAAACAGGTGGTCTGATTTTCTTCTTCTGGCCTGCAACACTCCCTATACAACTTGATGGTGAGCAAGAAAGTGGTCCTTCATTTCCAGTATGGAGCTAAGACACAAAAGTACAGCTCCAACAAAGACAATTTTCAGAAGTAGAAAAGGCCAATTGATTCTAAGTGTTTGAGTTCTTCAAGCTGTCCCAGAAGAAGCAACGGATAGATATCGAAGCTGCTTCTCTGGTGAGTTATGCAATCCCAGAGGAGATCTTGCCTACTCGAACCTGTTTTCTCATTTATAAGTAAAAATCACAGTCTACCCTATCTATTCTTAGAATGGAGAAATAACATATGTATTAATGAAAAATTAGTAAACTTCTAAGTAAATGTTAATTAGCTCTGTACTTTTACCTGCCTTATTTAGCACTAGGAAAGAACTGTGCTTTTGTCTTCATTTCTGTACTATTTTCCCTGAGACTGACTGTACTACTAATTTTTCTCTTTGCAAATACAAAACATTTCTCCTTTTAAATGTAATAAATACTTTTTGCTTTATTAAATACAGGAAGAAAAACTTATTTAAAAAGATTGTATTTTGATACTTAAACAAAGGAATCACGTAAAACAAAGGATCTGTTTTACGATCCTGATCATAAAATTTGCTTTGGACATAAAATCAGTCTGGGTTTGCAATTATTTAAGTTAATCTGGAAAACACCCAGAGAAAGGGCAGCAATAAATTTGAAGGAAAAAAAGTCAAGCAGGAACTGGCTTGTTTTGGCAAGTTCACGGGAATACCGGTTTTGAAACATGATCTCTTATAATTAGCCAAAGCTGCCTCACTACAAAGGAATGGAATTGACCTTTTAAAACCAAACCAAACCAAACCAAACCAAACCAAACCAAACCAAACCAAACCAAACCAAACCAAACCAAACCAAACCCAACCCTACCATCTTTGCAGAAAACAAGTCTGAGGCTTGAGATGAAGCTAGGGATGGTATACCTGGAAGTAGCTGACCTAGTGGCTAAAGGCCATGATCACAGCATTGCTGCTTATGCCTCTGCTCTTTTTCTCTTTTCTCATAAGCAGTAATGCTGGAGATTATGGCCTTTAGTCACCAGTGGTAGACTGGAAATTCAGTTTCATGGATATATTGAAATCACATTTCTCTCTTATTGTTTCTCCAACTACAGTAAATAAAGCCTTTGTTTGGTTATTGTGCTATATCGATCTCAAAATTATTTTTAAAAAACCCTGATATCCGCTAAGATTGTACCTTTATTTTTTTCTATTTTTTGAATTGGGATTGTGGTCTGTCCCCCAGGCTGGAGTGCAGTGGCTCGATCATGGCTCACTGCAGCCTCGGCCTCTTGGACTCACGTGATCCTCCCATCTCAGTCTCCTGAGCTGCTGAGATTACAGGCATGAGCCTCCGCAAATGTTACTTTAAAATGCTGACATCTTTTTCTGTTTCTGCTACGTGTGAGTAGCTCTTATTTGACCAACCTTTTGCAGATAGGAACTATATACTCTGGATGTAAGAAACAACTATGACAGCATGGGAGAGCAACCACAGGCAGCCAGATTCTGGAGGGAGCTGCCATGAGAAGGAAGAGAATGGCACTGGGTGGGTCCCCACTTTCTAATGGCCATTAGTGAGAAGGCAGGCGCCAGTGTTATTGGCTTGAACAACCAGAGAAATGAGTTTGGAGCAACCACAGCTAGCATAAAGGTAACCGGAAAAAAGGGAAGGGAGAAATCCCAGAATGAAGACAGCCAGGGAAGAAGTGCTTCAAATTCTGAGTATATATTCTAAATAAATCTCTGCTGATCCTAGAAGCATGCACACACAGTGCAGACTCCAAGCTGCCTAGCTAAGGCTAAAATAATTGAACAGAGATTTGCACTGCTGCTCACAGTGGAAAGAAGTTCTGCTACCTACCCATCAGCCACAATGTCTAGGATATAATCTAACACTTCTTGATATACAAAAAAACATAAAAATGTGACCCATTCTCAAGAGAAAAAAAAATTTAAAGGAGACTGATTCTACAGATGACTCAGATGTTGAAATTAGCAAGGATTTAAAAGAAGCTATTATATTCAACGGCATAAAAGAAAATTTATTCATAATGGATTACAGGAAATGTCAGCAGAGAAATAAAAAAAAAAAAAAAAAGAGCCAGACAGAAATTCTATTACCAAAAAATACAGTATATGAAATAAAATCTCCATTGGATGAAGTGATCAGTAGATAGGGATGATAGAAAAGGAGTTAGGGTACCTGAAGGTGAGTGAATAAAAATGATCCAATCTGAAGCAGGGAAGGTCAGGAATGGGGAGAGGAGGAAGAGCAAGGGAAAGAGAAGGTGACAATGAGAGCTTCTGGGACTTGGCCTGAAGGACACCATCAGAAGTCTTAACACACATGCAACTGGAATCTCAGAAGAAGAGAAGGAAAACAGGACAGAAAAATATATCTGAAGAAATAATGATCTAAGTTTTTCTAAATTTTATAAAGGATATGTTTATAGATTCAACCTTTTGAATCAGCAAATCCTAAACACAATTGACATTAAGAAAACCACACCCAAGCACATCCTACTTAAACTGTTGAAAAATCAAAGAAAGAAAATCATGGAAGCTGCCAGAGAAAAATGACACACTGCATACAAAGTAACAATTGTATGACCAGTGACTTCTCATTAAACATAACAGGGCAGAAGACAGTAAAAGAACATCTTTAAGGTGCTGGGAAAAAAAAAATTACAACTCTGTTAACCTGAAATTCCTATCAACAAAGTTAAGTTCAGCTCATTTTTAGATAATATACAACTAATAGAATTCACCACCAACTGATGTGCACCACAAGAAATGCTAAAAAAATTCTTCATCTGATGGGAAACCAAATGGAAATAAGTTCTTCAAGAAGAATGGAGCACTGTACAAAGTTAAATATAGAAAAGTTTCCTTACTTTCTTTAAAATGGTATTTAAGACAAAAATCATAATCTAATTTTGTGAGGTTAATGGCATATGTGAATGTAACATACATGACAACTTCAGCATAATGGACCAAGGTAGCGGTGGTAAATGGACATTCCTGCTGGCAAAGTTTCTACATTTTATATGAAGTACAATGATTAACTCTAAGTAAACTACGAAAAGTTAAGATGTATAGTATAATTCCCAGAGCAAGCACTAAAAACATAATACAAAAGGTATTGCTAAAATGCAAGTCTGAGAAAAAAATTAAGGCAGAGAAAGAGAGGTAGATGTTAAGTTATTGGTTTCAAAGTGCCAAATTGTGCACTTTGGCAAATTGTGCAAAGACAGTACTACGATAGAGATGTGTGGGTGAGAACCAATGAGGGGTAAGAATTATTGTTAGATATGAAGCAGCTAAGATATAATTTTCAGTAGAAACAATTTACATTTTACATTAAATTCCTATTAAATTCAGATTTGCAGTTTGCTTTTTATCACTGGGAGGACTGAGGGCCAAAACAGAACACAAACAAAAAAACTCCTAAAGTTCACACGTTGTGAACATTTTAACTGTACATAGCTATAATTGTGAAACAGATTACTCTTCTAGATAATATCTAGACCCAACAGCATAGCAATGCAAAAAAAAAAAAAAAAATACTGGTATAATGACTAAAGAGGAATTGAGACACCACCTTTGAAAGGAATTTTGGAAGCAAATACAAAATCACTTAAAAAAACACACAGTAGTACAAGCAATTTCATGTCATTAATCAAACCTAGGACTTCTAATTTAAAATTCACATTGTGGGATAAGTGAAGAATCCAAAACAGGTTAAACATGTTTAAGATGCTGTTCACGTATTAATACTTTAAAATTCATGTATCTATAATACATCTATAAAACATCAAAAAGATGTGCTTGATATTTTGATACCAAGTATCTTGGTATTCTTATTATCTGAATAATAAGAATAGCTAACACTCACTCAAAACTCATAAGAACCCTAGAAAGTAGCTACTGAGTAGAAAGAGTACTACACTTTTTAGAAAAGTAGAGAAAGAAGGCCGGGCACGGTGGCTCATGCCTGTAATTCCAGCACTTTTGGAGGCCCAGGAGGGTGGATCACTTCAGGTCAGGAGTTCAGGACCAGCCTGGCCAAAATGGCGAAACCCTGTCTCTACTAAAAATACAAAAAAAATTAGCCCGGCACAGTGGTGCACGCCTGTAATCTCAACTACTCGGGAGGGTGAGGCAAGAGAATTGCTTGAACCAGGGGAGGTGGAGGTTGCAGTGAGCAGAGATTGCACCACAGCACTCCAGCCTGGATGACAGTACGAGACTCCATCTCAAAAAAAAAAAAAAAAAGAAAAAGAAAAGAAAAGCTAAAGATGTTTCCCAAGGACGGTAAAGTGGTGGGGCCAGGATTCAAAGTGAGATCTGTCATTCCAAAGCTCATAATTCTGCACAATTCTGTTACTGGTTACCTTAAAATTAAATACAAATAACTATATATTTTTAAGGATGTCTAACTATAACTGATAACTCTTCTGTACTCTAAGATTGCCAGGTCCCTTCTGGATTTTCAAGGAAAGCTTTGTTGTTACTACTACCTACTTCTAAATTAGCTAACACAGTGTGTGTGCTTACCATGAGCAATGGACATGGATTATTTATTTATTTATCTGTTTGTTTGAGACAGAGTCTCGCTCTTGTTGCCCAGGCTGGAGTGCAGTGGCACGATCTCGGCTCACTGCAACCTCTGCCTCCTGAGTTCATGCGATTCTCCTGCCTCAGCCTCCTGAGTAGCTGGGATTCACAGGCATCTGCCACCATGCCTGGCTATTTTTTTGTATTTTTAGTAGAGACGGGGTTTCACCATGTTGGCCAGGCTGGTCTTGAACTCCTGACCTCAGGCCTCGGCCTCCCAAAGTGCTGGGATTACAAGTGTGAGCCACTGAGACTGGCCAGATTATTTATTTAATCTTGAGAATATGGGTAGTATATTTGTGATCTTGCTCTTACAAGGGAGGCTTAGTAACTTGCCCAAGGCCACACAATCTTTTAAACATTCTTTGAAAAATTACACACGCACACATGCCCATTTACTCTCAAGGTATTGCTATAATAGCTTGAACTGGCAGTCTCACAGATCAACTGAAATAGTTTGTGTTCCTTAGATGCCTTGCAACTTCACTTAGGTATGATACTGAGAAGTGATATGAAAAAAAAGTAAGAAAATCTGTCTGCACCCATGCTGAGCTAAGCTATAGCCCTGACCAAACATTCTCCCAAAGGCTGGTTTTGTTTGATAAAGTTAAGAAGCAAAACATGACAGCACATGGTTAAGACAAATAACTAGAAATCAAAAACCAAAAGAAACATACACATACAAAATCAAAAACAAAAACCCCCAAACAAAAACCTCCAACACCCCCCAGCTGGAGTGAAAGCTCTGTATACAAGCAGTTCCCAGCAGGCTCTCTGGATGACACTGTGCCATGGTTTGGCTCTGATATGCTTGAAGTCAACTCTAGGTGACTTGTTCAAAACTTCCAAACCTGTTCCCCAATGTATGTGAAATTATTGTGTTCCACAGCAGCAAAATACAACACACTCAAAATATGCCAATAAAACAAGTAACACCAGTAAGAAAATACTTTGAAAGTACACAAGGAAGCCCTGTCCCCCTCAAAGCCTGTGGGTAGGGCCTCTGTGCATCTGCTAATGATGCTGCCATTCCCTTTAAGGACTTCGGTTGATACTGAAACAATGTAAGAAAATCAGCTGCAGGAATTCTCTGTAATAGTATTTTTTTTTTCTTTTTCCTTTTTAACTAACCAATATTAACCACCTGCTCACCAGTCCAAATCATAAAATGGCAGGCACACTTAATGACTTCTAGCCAATAAACATCAAGGCAGTCAGTAAAGCATGACAGCTTATAGCTCAAGCTCTGGACTCAGGTGAATTCCAGCTCTGTGTCCTTCTGTCAGGTGCCTAACCACACAGTTTCAGTCTCCTCATCATCGTAAACTGACGATGAAGATACTATCTCTATGTCCCAGGACTGTGAGGATTAAGGTGAAATAGTGTATAAAAGTTCATGGCACAATGCCTGCCAACAGAAATTGTTCTATAACTACTAGCTATTTCAATGTTATAACTAGAAGAGCTAACTGTAGAGGATGGAGACTTGCTATCAATGCACATGGTACTGGTTCTAAAAATATTCCTAAAGAGCTCAATGATGGAAGACCAGTTCAACATCAGGGACTGTTTTCCAAGGTGATACTTACAAGACTGGTGTTCTTTAGAACATAAAGCATCAGGTAAATCTGTTTATGTACCACTTACTATATCATCTAACTTACAGAGCAATATTCTTGAGAGCCCCAAATTAGAAGTGTACAAATTTTCACCAACAGTGGAATGAACTATAGTATATTCACAAATGGAACACTATACAACAATGAGAATTGAGTATAACTACATGAATAATATGGATTAATCCCACAAACTGTTGAGTAAAATAAATTATATATATATGAAGTACTGACTGATACCATTTACATCATGTTCAAAAACAAGCAGAACCAATCTATAGTCAAGATAGAGGTTACCCGTGGAGGGTGAACAGTGATTGGAAAGCGGCATGTGGAAGATTTCTGGGATGCTGGTAGTACTTTCATTTTGGATGCTGGTGACACACTGTATCCAACTGGTGGAAATCCAGTAAACTGTCACTTCTTGGTGTGTTTATTAAACACCAATAAAAAGTTTTAAAATATACAAAAATCATAACACAAAATTTTAAAGTGATAATTTTGTTTACTGCCCTAATTTGCCTAAAATATATTTAAGAATTTTAATATTAACCTAAAATATTTTTCTAATCTGAGATAAAGCTGATGTTCTTTTTTAAAATAGTGGTACCAACACCTTAGTCAAGAAGAGTACTGTTGGGACATATTATTTTTGAACATACCTGCAAAAAGGCAAATACTAAAGCTGTTTATTATGGTTTCCCTGTCATAGTACCTCACAAAGAATTAACTGAATTAATCAGCAGTTAAATGCCTTTCTTTTTTTTTTTTTTTGAGACAAAGTCTAGCTCTTGTCTCCCAGGCTGGAGTGCAATGGCGCGATCTCAGCTCACTGCAACCTCCGCCTCCCAGGTTCAAGCGATTCTTTTGCCTCAGCCTCTTGAGTAGCTGGGATCACAGGTACCTGCCACCACGCCCGGCTAATTTTTGTATTTTTAGTAGAGACAGGGTTTCACCATGTTGGTCAGGCTTGTCTCCAACTCCTGACCTCAGGTGATCCGCCCGCCTTGGCCTCCCAAAGTGCTGGGATTACAGGAGTGAGCCACCGCGCCCAGGCAAAAAATACTTAGTGCGCTCACTCAAAAAATACTTAGTGCGCTCTTATAACCTGACAGTCATAAAGCACAAAAATGCTAAAGTATGCATTATAAGAAAATTTCAGTATTGATCAATTAAAGGTATTCCTATTGAGGAATTTTTTATACTTGATAACAGACCACTTGCAGGTTAATCTCATTCTACTTCTCAATGAATTAATACCTATGAATAAACAGGAGGTAGGAAGGACAGTTTTCTTGAGTCATAGACATCACCTCATCAAAGTATGACCAAGGTGATTTTCCTATGAGTTTGCCCAAAAGGTTCCATACCAAAAATCACTTCTCAACTAATATAGTCAAAAACAAATACACAAGGCTGGGCATGGTGGCTCATGCCTGCAATCTCAGCACTTTGAAAGGCCAAGGTGGGCGGACTGCTTGAGCTCAGAAGTTTGAGACCAGCCTGGGCAACGTGGCGAAACCCCATCTCTACCAAAAATACAAAAAATTAGCTGGGTGTGGTGGTGTGGTGTGCATGCCTGTAGTCTGAGCTACTCGGGAGCTAAGGTGGGAGAATCACTTGAGCATGGGAGGTGGAGGCTGCAGGCAGCGGAGATGGTGCCACTGCACTCCAGCCTGGGCAACAGAGGAGATCCCGCCTCAACAAAATAAAATACACACACATACACTCCAGTTAAAGATAAGGGGAATCCCACAGTAATTTGAGTCTACTTGCAAATATTCTTTCGAGCTAGGGAAGGAGAATTCTTTCGAGGTCAAGAAGAAGAATGGGATTTGGGAAACATTTTTAACTACCATGGTTTTTAACTACCAAAGGGCTATCCAAACTTATTTTTTGTTAAAATCCTGGAAATAATAAAAATTTTGAAAAAATTAGTAACCTATTTAGTTATTGTGATATACTGTTATATGTAAATGTTCAAGTAAGCAATTATATTATATAGTTACATTTTATAATATAAAATGGTGGCCTATTTGGTAGCCCAATTATATATGTTCAAAATGCAAAGTTAAACACCATTTCTAAAACAGAACAACGCAGAATGAATGAATGCTGAATTACCTGTGCTAGTAGTATATAAGAAGATATCCATAAATTATACTACAGGTACATATTTAAAGTAATTATATGTAGTTCTAAAAATATGTATTGGATACTTTTTGGAGATAATTTACCTCAGTGGCGCATTCCTTAATGTTAAGAATCACTCATATGTTCTAAGCCTTGAACTCAGTGCCTGGATGACCCTTTCTGTATCTAGCTAGCTAGGTTCCTGGCCTGGAGGTTCAGGCAACACCGAGGTGAGTATGACCATCCCTGTCCTCAAGGAGCTTCAGTCTAGTAGGGGATGAGACATACTAGACTGTGAGCTCCTCGAGGGCAGGAAAAGTGTTTTAGTCATCTTTGCCCCAGTGACTAGCACCAGGTTCAGCTACTGTAGGTGCTCAACAGTGTTTATCAAACTGAATTGAACACGGGTTGCAGCCATCTACGGCAGCATAGGGTAAGCCTGATAAGAACAAAGAGCTTTGGAGACTCAGAGGGTGGAGGCTAGTCAGCTGTGAAGTCACAGAAGACCCAGTGCATGAAAGAAGCCGAGAAAGATGGGTAGGATCTCCCCAAGTGAAGGAGGAGGCATTCTGGGCTGAGAGGAGGGTTAGTTTAGCTACCATGTGTGAAAGGGATGGGAAGACAATCTCAGGCCATAATGTAATGAGGCCTAAATGTTACCGTGGAAGCCTTTAACCAAACATGAAAGGTGACAAAACCCCACTGAAAGTTGTTTTGACCAGAGGAGTTATTTTTCCAGTGACAGTTCAGGAAGACTGACTAAGCTGGTCATGCCAGACAGACGGGAGAAGAGCGCGGGATGGAGGATGGGGGGTGTGCACAAGGAGTGAAGCATGACTCCAAGATGGTGTCGAAGATAAAGGCACTATTCCAACCTGGAGGAAGTGAGGAGGAAGGGCTGGCTTAGAGGAGAATGTAACAGCTTTGCTTTCTGGATAAACATGATGCCCAGCCAGCAATTTAAAATGTAAGTTTGGGACTTGAGAAAAGGGCAGGACCAGAACTACAGACAGAGAGAGGTGAGAAGCAAAGCCGTGTGAATGGGTCAGACATCCAGGAAGAGTAATGAGAGAAAATGGGAGAAAGTAAGAGGCTGAGAACAGAAATTCAGTTAATACTCATAGTAATGGTGGAGAGATGGCAAGTCAGTGAGGTAGAAAGAGATGCCAGGGAGGTAGGGTGATAGAACTGGTATCAGAGAGGAACAATGTCAAGGACAGAAACTGTCAAATCCTGAGGAAGGATCAAGGAGGAACAAATAGGAGCAAAACATGCAATAAAGCATGTCCAAAAACCAGCTGTAAAAGTGAGAGAATAGGCAGTTAAGTTATATGAGAATTAATTAAGGAACTGAAGATTTTTGGCTAGAAGAAGCTAAGAGGAGGTAAGGAAGCTGTTTAGAATTACCCTGAAGGCCTATCGTGTGAAAGGCAGAGTAGGGTTGTTCTATGGGGCCTTGAAAAGTAGAACCAGGCCAGCGCATGAGAGTTATGGGGACGGAGACCAAGAGTGTGGCTGGTCTTTCTGATGTGGTGCTCACTGTATTGTAATAACCGGTGATACCTCGGTCTCCTCCACCAGACTTTAAACTCTCTGGGGGCAGGGATTGGGTCTTGTTCACTGTTGAACCCACAGAACCTAGCTTAGAATAACAAAGGTGCTTAGCAAACATTTTCAGACTGGATGAATCCTTTGTGCTTCTATCTATGGGTCTTAATTCTTCTTTGAAATATTCTCCTTAAAAGGAATCCTGTCTAGCAGGTTGAACAGCTTGAACATGTGGAGAGAAGGCTGGGCTAGATGGTGAAAGCCTGGACGCTGTAGTTGATGATTTTTAGGAAAAAGACTAAAATACAGCATGAAAAACAAACCCATAAACACTCACGTAAAATCGAGGAAGTCCCCAAGTGTGAAAACAGGTAACACAGCACACATTGAACCATGGTATTGTTTATATAATAAAGCTTCTCATGCCTATGTGTTATATTACAATATCTTGTTTATTACAGTATTAAGTCTCATTCTAGACTCCAATTCAATTCAATTCAACAAATGTTTATTGAGCACTTATATGGTGCCAGATCCTATGCTTGGCACTGCGGCTACAGAAATCAGTAAGACACAATGATGCCCGTCAAGAGCTCTGAGTATAGCTGGGGACACAGACAAGCAAACAAGAACCTCTCCAGGCCAGGCAACAGGGTAGAGTATGCACATGCTTCTCTGAGGGATTCAGCACACTAATGTCCCTGCGTGCTTCCTCCAGGGGTTTAACAGTACCTGGCACAAAGTAGGAGCCACAAAACGGCACCTGAACAAGCAATGGATGTTTTAAATATAAAAACAGAAGTATTCAAAAGGTGCCAAAGGAATAACTATCTCTTTCGGGGCAGGGCTGATTAGGAAGGCCTCCTGAAGCAGGTAACATCTGAGCTGGGTTCTGAAAACTGAATAAAAGTTTACAGGTGGCCAAGGTCAGGAAAGGGATTTCTGGGAGTGAAGACAGCATGTGAAAAGGCAGTGAGCTGTGTTAGGAGAATTATAAGTAGGTATTGCTGGATCATAAAGTGTGAGGGAGATAGAGATAGAGGGTTGTGTTAGATGAGATGAGTGAGGTAACTAGGGACTATGTTATTATGGATCTTGCAAGCCATGCTAAGTCAGAAGCTAGGGGAGAGAGATTTGACCATAATTGGAGCTTTATTAAAATTTTAAAGATATAATTTACTTAAGACTCTAGCAAGGTAAAAAGAAATGCAAATCAATTTTAGAAGTAATTGCATTTGAATGAAAAATAGTTCGGCCTTAGACATACTGATATAATGACCTTAAAATGCTATTACTGCAAGGAGGAGAAGCAGCATAATCTGCCCCCACCCCCAGGCCCTCTCTCCCGCCAACTCCTACCTGAGCTGAGCTTTAAGTTCAGTAAACCTGGGCCGCCTGCTGGGGTCATAGGCCCAGCATTTCGTCATAAGGCTGTAGAGGGTAGGAGGACAATTTGGAGGCATTGGTAATCTTTCCCCATTTTCAATTCGACCGATTACATCATTGTTCTTCACTCCTTGAAAAGGCTTCACACCATGCATCAGTATCTCCCACATACACACACCTGTCAAGTGGGAATGAAAACACAACAGTGAGCTCAGTATGAAGAGTGTAACTCCCAGGTTCCAAGAAAATCGTTTTTCTAGGCACTAGAGTACCAGCTGGGAGGTAATGGGCAAGTTATCTACCAAAGCAGCATTATATTCACTCTAGTATAAAATAAGAATAACCTAATGATTTAATATGATGTAAATAATGAAATGTTAAATTATTATCAAGGAAAATGCTATAATTTTTCTCAGTTTATTTCTCTAGAAAAACACTATTAGAAAATTGCCCACTAGCTACAGTGGTACTTCGTGGCTTAATGAACTAGTTCAGGAAACGCTGAATTTTAATCTGCCCCACTTCAGTCTCACCTGTTTATAATTAGAGCAGCTGACCTGAGGTCCAATAAAGAAAATACTAGTGTAAGTCTTATGCTTTTGGAAAACTAAGATTCCTTAAAAAGTTTCCCTTAACAAGGTTGGCCTCTTCTTATCTAGAGTGCATAAAGGCGTCATTATCTGGTTGATTCATGGACTGGTCACTGTTTTCCCCCAGGAAAGATGTGAACTTCTTTGGGCTTCAAGTCATCTTGTCTATAAATGCCACAGTGTGACCGCAAAAAGTTTACTTGCATTCTACCCTTGGGAAATCCAATACTTTCTCAGTATCTTCTGAATAATCCTTAAAAATTCACCTTTAGGATGGGATAAAGAAAATGTAGTACATACATGCCATGTAATACTATGCAGACATAAAAGAATGAAACCATGGCCTTTGCAGCACCACAGAAACAACTGAAAGTCATGTATCTGAAGTGAATTAATACAGAAACAGAAAGCCAAACACTGTATGTTCTCACTTATAAGAGGTAGCTAAACACTGGATACATATGGACATGAAGATGGAAACAACAGACACCGGGGAATAAAAGAGCAGGTGGGGAACGAGGTCGGTAATGGTTGAAAAACTACCCATTGGGTACTATGTTCACTATTTGGGTGATAGGTTCCACTGAAGCCCAAACCTTAGGACTGTGCAACATACCCATGTAACAAACCTGCACATGGACCCTCTGAATCTAAAATTTAAAAAAAAATTTAAAAATTCACCTTTAAAACAAACAAGAAACCTAAAACTGGCAATGAACATACAATGCCAATGGAAAGGAAATGGAGAGAACTGGTGGTGTAAAGGGCGGATGTTTTCTCCTAGTGCCTTATCACTGCTCTGCACTTGGTTATTCTGGGCTTCTTGCTACCTGTGGAACACACCAAAAACATCCCTTTACCTTCCTCACAAGCTCTCTTCTTTGTAGGTACATTTGTAATGTAGTTCTTTATAATGCTTTTCCTCTGGGAAAAGTTTCTGTCATTTCAAATCTACTTCTATCACAAAACAATGTACAACTGATGCCTTGAAGAAAGGAACTGTGACTTTATTTTTGCATCTTTAGAACCTAGAGTGAAATCTGCCTCAAAGGAAGCAAGGCATATTACCATCTTGATGTGAATTAGATTCTGAACTTAGCCAAGAATCCAAGAATTTCAATGTAAAGAGTACCTGACAAACATAATGCCTTAGTACTGCTTTTCTCACAAGAAGTTACAACAATATCATCAGTAGTAGCAACACTGGGTATCACTTCTGGAGAACTTAATGTGTTCCTGGCACACTTCTTAGACATTTTACAAATACATATATTTTTGAGACAAAGTCTCCATCACAGCTCACTGCAGCCTCCACTTTCCAGGTTCAAGTGATGCTCCCACCTCAGCCTCCTGAGTAGCTGAAACTATCGGCACACGCAACCCAAACCAGCTAATTTTTGTATTTTTTGTAGAGATGGGGTCTTGCTATGTTGCCTAGGCTGGTCTTGAACTCCTGGGTTAAAAGTGATCCTTCCTCCTTGGCCTCCCAAAGTACTAGAATTACAGGCATGAGCCACCACGCCCAGCCTCATATCTTACCCTTAATCCTCACAATAACCTTATGTTATGTTTCTTTAAATACTGCATTATATCACATTTGACAAAAATCACATCCACTGATTATAGGAAACATCATTAGTTTATATGACCAAAAAAGGGAGAATCATGTTGAAAACTAAAGTGTGATACAATTCTTTCTTCCCTCTTAGAATTTTTATTTTATTCTTACCAAAAGAGCTCTTTCAAAGTCATTCAGACACTACAGTAACAATATTAACAAAACAAAGTCCACATGAGTGAAAGCAAGTATAACTACATTAAAAAATGCCTCCAATTATTACCGACTGTAAAATGCCACTGATTTTAAGATACACTCCAGTTCTAGAAATGTTAACATGTAAAAAAACAGGCATCTTAGAAGTTTTGAAACATGAAATTTCTCTGAAAAGGTAAGTTACTTGCTCTGTGGATTACACAGCTAATAATCAAGGCCTTGGGATTTGAACCACATCAATTGGACTTCAGAGCTTTTTCTAATCATGTCATGCCATATCCTGTTCTATTTGAAAGTTCCTTCCTTCACCTAGTTATCTATTGGGACATTAAACGATGATTAAGAATCAACAGTAAGTAAACAGAAGAAAAAACATAAGAACACATACTTGATCAGTTATTTTTATTTATAAGAGGAGAAAAGGTACATAATCTTAACAGGGCATCTCCTCCAAAGTAGTTTCTAATTTAGCAGAGATAACATGTCCACAAGTCTATTCACAGAATCAACATGAGTGTTATGACAAAGAGAGAAAGTGTAGGAAATGTACAGAAAGGAAGAGGAAGGCTTCAAGGACATTTAAGGTGGACCTTGAGGGTTAGGTAGGATTTCAACTGGAAGAAGAAGGTATAAGGATAAGGCATTCTGGGTAGAAGGAATAACACCAAGAAAAATGAAGAGTGGGGTCGAGGGAAGAGCCATTCATGTTAAAAATAGTGAGTAATTTTAAAATTTGGATAACGTATTTTAAATAAGTAGCAAAGAATAAATGAGAGCCACACTTTTACACCAGCTAGAAGGAATTTCAATAACCACAGAGCAGGAGAATGATGACCTTACAGCAGGTGAGGAAGAACAAATGAGATTATCAAAAAAGCAGAAGCTACAGAAAACAAAGGATCAAACTTCCAAGTCTTGAGATAGGTTAGGAAGGAGCTTGGACCCCAGAATAAAGAGACAAGGTAGAATTTTAGATACTCAGGGTTGGAGGGGCCAGGTGTTTACTGTTTAATGTCATTCATATGAAAAGAATGAATTAGACGGCAAAGGGAGAGAGAGAAAGAAAGAAGGAAATGAGCAAAATATCCCCCTGTGAGGAAAGAAGAGACAGCAAAGGGCAACAGAAAGGAAGAGTGATGGAAGGAGCTGGGCAATCAGAACTGTGGACCCTTATGGAAGCTGTGCCCAGAAGCTGATGCACAGTAGATGCCAGGCTATTTATTGTCAAATTAATCAAAAGAAGTCTGATGAGGAGATGATCAGGTTAGGGAAGGCAAATCAACCTACATATTCCAAAGAGAGATTTTTTTTTTGTATAACATATGAAATATAATTTTTAAATAATACAAAACTTTTAAGAATACTCACCAAACATCCATACGTCACTAGCTGAGGTAAAACGTCGAAAATTGATTGACTCTGGAGCCATCCATTTAATAGGCAATTTTCCTTTGGAAGCTAGAAGATTAATTTTAGAAAATAAATTTTCCTTGTTATCTGCTTAAGAATCTAACAGAGCAAGCTGAGATTTTCAGTATCAAAGGAAAAAGCTTTAACTATTTGACCCCTTGAATCTTCCATTTCTTTGGGAGAACTACTTTTCATTTCCTTTATGTTTTGAGGTCACTTAGGGGTGAGGAATGGTTAGATGGTAGATAAATAAAATACTAATGTCCTTCTCTCTATAGAGAGGCAAAGAACAGGGAGGCAGAGCAAACCCCAGTTTACCAGGGGTTTAGGTGCAGGTATTAGGTGCAACTCCATTATGTAAGATTCCACAATTTACAGAAGAGATACTTATCTGTAGCTTAGAATGCTTGCTATATACATATCCTGCTAATAATAAATAATATATAGTCGATCCTCACTGGTGGTAGTTAATGTTATATAAAGTTGTTGCAAACACAGAACCACTGCTCTCAGGAGAAATATGTACACATATATTCGTATCTCACATAGATTACAATCTTAACTCATCAAACAACTCATTCTGGTAGGTTATATTTCCTTTAGAAAAGGACGCTCAGATGTGTTAAGTGACTTGCCCAAGACTGCCCCCCTAACAGGTACCAGAGTTGGGATTCAAACCTCTCCAACCACCAGAGCCTGAGCTGCTGGCTCTGCCCTGTGCCGTTCCCTCCCAGCCCTGACCCTGTCTTCCCACCTCTGGCTGCGACAGAAGGGAGAGACTGCGGCCTTGCTGAACCTCAGCTGCGTATTTCGGTATTAGGGAATACTCAATTTTTTTGTTGCTCTGTGCATGTCCTCAAATGACTATGAAAGCACCTTGAGTATTGATTTTGGGAATTACAAACATATGTTAGCCACTAGGTGAATGCACCAACGCAGACTCCACAAATAATCAGGCATGTGAGGAGCAGGAAGGGGCAATGGGTTGAGAAGGACTTCTCTAGGGAAGCCTGAAATCAGCTCCCTTTTCAGACCTAAACGTTTTCTTTGTGCCACAAAGGCAAGTCACTCAAAACCTTAGTAAACATTTCCTCAACTGCTGAGTTCTCAAGATGAACAATCTCGAGTCCTTTTCTTCAAAGAATTCTCATTCTAAAAGGCAGACAGAAGTATACTCAAATTTGGTACAAGGTGTAACAGAGATAGTGAATGCATGCCAAGTGTCCTGAAAGTGGAGACGAAACAGTGACTGAGAGGATGACCAGGGAAGGCTGCAGGGAGAGGATGTAAGAGCAGAAGGGGTTGGTTAAGGGAGCAGGGCACAGGAACAGCACCCTGATTCAGAAAAGCATGGAGCATGAGCAGCTGGGCTCTGCCAGCATGTCAAGGGTCTGGACTTTCTTCTGTAAGCAATGAGTTGCCTCTGAAGACTATTAGAATTCCTAGAAAGAGGAGTATTTTGAAGAATCTCTATTTGGAGTTTGCACTTATTTCTATAGCCTAATGGAATGTATACTTATTAACCTTTCTGAGAAAATATTTGTGTGAATTTGTCAACTGCCTGTTCAAAATGCTGTTCGAATGATACGAAAATTTGGACATCATACTACTTGGAATTTAGCTCTTTATTGGAATTCTAGGACTTGTGACAGTTAAGATCAAAGCTGGATATAAAATGTATTTAAAAATAGTGAAAAGCTGACTTTGTCTTTTTTAAGTTAAATGACTAAATAATTATAATGAATAAACAACTGATCTTCTTTTCATATATCAAAGGATCATTTAAAAACAGTGACAGGTAGCTGGGCACAGTGGCTCATGCCTGTAATCCCAGCACTTTGGGAGGCCAAGGTGGGAAGATCACTTGAGCCCATGAGTTCAAGACTAACCTAGGCAACAAAGTGAGACCAAATCTCTACAAAAAAATAAAAAAATTGGCTGGGCATGGTGGCATGTGCCTGTGGTCCCAACTACTCAGGAGGATGACTTGAGCCCAGGAGGTTGAGGCTGCAGTGACTTGTGCTCATGCCACTGCACTCCAGCCTGGGTGACTGAACAAGACCCTGTCATAAAAAAATTTTAATTTGAAAAATTAATTTAAAAAATCAGGCCGGGTGCAGTGGCTCACGTCTGTAATTCCAGCACTTTGGGAGGCCAAGGTGGGCGGATCACGAGGTCAGGAGATCAAGACCATCCTGGCTAACACGGTGAACCCCCATCTCTACTAAAAATACAAAAAATTAGCCAGGTGTGGTGGTGGGCGCCTGTAGTCCCAGCTACTCGGGAGGCTAAGGCAGGAGAATGGCGTGAACCCAGGAGGTAGAGCTTGCAGAGAGCCCAGCCAGCGCCACTGCACTCCAGACTGGGTGACAGAGCGAGATTCTGTCTCAAAATAAAATAAAATAAAAATTTAAAATGAATTTTAAAAATCAAAGTGACAGGCAATAATATACAGATGATATATGGAAAGAAAATAGTTATGAGATTAAAATAAGAGACTAGCTTTGCATGTAAAAATCTGGGTTCATTTTGTTGCAATATAAAAATCAAATACCCTAAGAAATTGGCCTTTGTAAAATGGTAGTCATAATTAGCAGTGTTAATAGCACAATATGGATTTATCTAAACCTTAAAGTTCTAGGAATATGAAAACATTATTCAGAAAAATATTATTTCAGTAATAATTTGAAGAACCAATTCAATGTGATTCCAAGATTGGCAAAATTAAAGACAACGGACATAAGCTAGATTTCAGTTAAAAAAAAACTAATGGAGGCTGGGCCCGATGGTTCATGCCTGTAATCTCAGCACTTTGTGAGGTGGAGGCAGGAGAATAGCTTCAGCCCAGGAGTTTGATCAAAGACCAGCCTAGGCAACATGGCAAAACCCCATCCCTACAAAAAATTAGCCAGGCATGGTGACGCATGCCTGTAGTACCAGCAATTTGGGAGGCTAAGGTGGGTGGGCTTCTTGAGCTCAGGAGGTCAAAGCTGTAGTGAGCAATGTTTGCGCCATTGCACTCCAGCCTGAGTAACAATGCGAGACCCTGTCTCAAAACAAGCAAACAAAAATCCCACCAAACTAATGGATCCAAGGTGCTGAAGTTAGCAGCCTGCGTATCTTTAAGTCAGATCCCCTTCACTGAGGCAATCGATACAACCAGCTGCATCTGGTGTAAGATGATGGCGTGTCTACTGATTGAAAGACATTTGGGCTGATTTGAATTTCTGGCTATTACAGATACAACTGCAATGAACATTTGAGTATGGATTTGTGTACAAATTTTCATTTCTTCAGAAGAAATGTCCAGACATGCAATTCCTGGGTCATATAATACTTGTATGGTTAATTTTTAAAGAATTTGCCAAACTCTCTTCCAGAATGCCTCTACCATTTTACATTCCCAGCAGCAATTTAGTTTCTCTGCATCTTCGCCAGCATATTCTTTAACAACTGACAGGTATGTACTGTAATCTCATTGTGTTCTGAATTTGCATTTTCCTAATGGACACAGATGTGGAACATCTACATCTTCCCATGCTTATGTGCAATCCATATATCCTCTTCACTGAAACGTCCCTTCCTATTTTTCTGCCAATTTCTAAGTGCATTCTTTGTGTCATTTTTTTACTACGTTTTAAGAGTTCCTTTTATATTCTAGATAATAGTTTTGTCAGATATGTGGCTGGCACACATCTTCTCCTACTCTGCAGCTCCTCTTTTCATCCTTTTAATGGGGTCTTTGGCAGAACAAAAATTTATAATTTTTATGAGGTTCAGTTTATCAACTTTTTCCTTTTATGAATCCTTGTTTCTGGTGTCAAGTCTAAGGATCCCTGGCCTAGGCCTAGATGCCAAATATTTACTCTTATGTTTTTTTCTAAAAGTTTAATATTTTGTAATTGAGTCCATAATCCACTCTGAGTTAAACTGAAATGGGATTCAGAGGTTTAAATTGAGGTATATTTTTTGCCTAAGGATGTCCAACTGCTCCAGCACCATTACTGAGACGACTGTTGCTTCTTCCATTTAGTTAACTTTATATCTCTGTCAAAGATCAGGTGAACGTATTAGAACATACTGTTTTTAGAAATACGTTAAAGATTCCAAGCCTATTTCTTAGGTACTGCTCTGATTTCTTACCTTTGTAGTAAGTACTATCTTCCATATATCGGGATAATCCAAAGTCTCCTAATTTTACACAATCATTTGAGGACACCAGAACATTCCGAGCAGCAATGTCCCTGATAAAGAAGAATTTGAGACAGTAAGACTTAAAATAAGAAAAACAAACCTATAAGCTCGTAGATAAAGACATACCAATAGGCACTTTGAAAGACAGCTTATATACAATGCAAGCAGATTATATGATATTATAGGATATATACAATAAATCTCATATATACCCACACACAAAATTTATTTCATATATATTCTTTTTGCCAGATATTTACCCATTAATAAATGATTATTTTGAATGATGACAAAGTCTATTCTAAAATAATGAAAATCCTTATTACTGTTCATAAAACCATATTACCAACTGCATTAACTGATAGACAGTGATATATAACTGGGGCCTATAACACTGCCATTCCTGAAGGGATATCATTAGATAAAAGTTGCCTTCTGAAAACTTTTAAATGATTTTGCTGATGGAGTTGATTTTTTCAGAGCCTTAGTTTTTGTTTCTTTTTTTTTTTGGATGAAGTTTGTTTTAATGCCGGATAACAAAACACCAATTCTAATATGATACTTGGCAAACAAATTTTAAGGGTCTTTACTTGCATTCAAACAGAGACTCAGGCTATAAACAGAAATTCCGCAGAATGCTAACAGATGTCACTCATAAGGCTGTGTTGTCGGGAAGTTCCAGGACAATATTCGTTTCAGAGACCACTTCCACATGTTCACTGCTCTGCTGCCAAGTACAGGCTCTCTATAGCGTTTGTGTAAGGAATAAGTGACCTGAAAGTATCACAATGTTTAAACTCCACGTCTGTAAAAATCCTGTAACTGTGTATTAACAAGCCCTGGCATCTCACTCTGACAGGACATAATGCAGCATGACTTGCTATTAACTGTGTACAATAGATTCCAATGATATACAGAATACAATTTTGTAGAAATGGTACAAAATGGTACCAAAGGGATCCCTGGGTCCAAAGACAGTCCAAATGGGTCCCTGTTTCTTGATCACTACTTTTCAGAAGGGAACTTAACAGATTTATGACTGTATCTTACCTGTGTACAAATCTTTTGCTCTCTAGATATGCAAGAGCTGTACTAAGCTGATAGGCATACAGGATCAAAGATGCTAGATCCAAACTGTATTTCCTTACTTGCAAAAATGACCTCAGCTTTTGGAACAATGGCCAAAAGAAAAAAGAAAGAATTAGTGACAGTGAATTGAAATCAAAAGCAAAAAGGTACATTCAACAATAATGCCGTTTTCAATGCATTTTTAATAATATTAGAATGGCTTCAAGTCTCTTCTAATAAAGCATAATAAATGAAACATTTAAACTCTGGATTCAGATTATTTTTTACTTGAAATCCTATCATGAAATTAAAATCTTTTTGACTAGAGACAAATTTCTTAAAAAATATAGAAAGATATGCTTCAAGGGAATGAACAAATTATTGCTAAATAATTATTGCTAAATAATAGTACAAATAGTACAAATTATTGCTAAATAATAGTAACTGGAAGAAAAACGATCTAGTTACTATCCAAACAAGGCTAATACAGTCAGTTATCTCCACGTCAAACTTTATTGTAGCTCTGGGAAGATACGAGGATAATGTAATGAGGAGAAAGCAGAGACAAGAAGGAATCTTCTCTCTTATTTCCTTCCCCATGAGGTCTTGGATGCAGAACAGTCATGTTGGGTATTTATCACACTGCACTTACTTGTTCGTGCTACCACTGACACCATTAATAGAGGTAAATGCTAACATGGCAAAGAAAGGCATACACATTCAATACCTAATTCTAAATAATCGATGAGAGAAATATTTAGCCATATTTTTTGAGCCAGAAGAATTAGCAAACTCTCCAAAAGCAAAAGCAGAAAAGTACTGTGAACAAGAAATTATAATCAGCACTCCATTTGATTTGGAAACGTAGGGTGGAGGAGGAAGAGATGTTCAGCTGATGAAATCACACGGTGCTTCCTCCGCCCCCCCTGCCCAGTGTTTGATTCAGCAGGCCTGGGGTGGGGCACAAGAACTTGTTTAATGAGTTTCCAAGTGTTGGTGATGCACTGATTTGTTTTGTTTCTGTATTCTGGAGAAAGTGAGAGAGCTGTTCACTCGATTACTCACAGTTTTTTTAAAAATTACACTTTAAGTTCTAGGGTATATGTGCACAACATATGTATGTATATACATACTGTTACATATGTATACATGTGCCATGTTGGTGTGCTGCACCCATTAACTCGTCATTTACACTAGGTATATCTCCTAATGCTATCCCTCCCCCCAACCCCACCCAATGACAGGCCCCAGTGTGTGATGCTCCCCACCCTGTGTCCAAGTGTTCTCATTGTTCAATTCCCATCTATGAGTGAGAACATGCAGTGTTTGGTTTTCTGTTATTGCGATAGTTTGCTGAGAATGATGGTTTCCAGCTGCATCCGTGTCTCTACAAAGGACATGAACTCGTCATTTTTTAGGGTTGCATAGTATTCCATGGTGTGTATGTGCCACATTTTCTTAATCCAGTCTGTCATTGATGTACATTTGGGTTGGTTCCAAGTCTTTGCTATTGTGAATAGTGCCACAATAAACATACATGTGCATGTGTCTTTATAGCAGCATGATTTATAATCCTTTGGGTATATACCCAGTAATGGGATGGCTGGGTCAAATGGTATTTCTAGTTCTAGATCCTTGAGGAATCGCCACACTGTCTTCCACAATGGTCGAACTAGTTTACAGTCCCACCAACAGTGCAAAAGTGTTCCTATTTCTCCACATCCTCTCCAGCACCTGTTGTTTCCTGACTTTTTAATGATCGCCATTTTAACTGGTATGAGATGGTATCTCACTGTGGTTTTGATTTGCATTTCTCTGATGGTGAGTGATGATGAGCATTTTTTCATGTGTCTGTTGGCTGCATAAATGTCTTCTTTTGAGAAGTGTCTGTTCATATCCTTTGTCCACTTTTTGATGGGTTTTTTTTTTCTTGTAAATTTGTTTGAGTTCTTTGTAGGTTCTGGATATTAGCCCTGTGTCAGATGAGTAGATTGCAAAAATGTTCTCCCATTCTGTAGGATGCCTGCACTCTGATGGTAGTTTCTTCTGCTGTGCAGAAGCTCTTTAGTTTAATTAGATCCCATTTGTCTATTTTGGCTTTTGTTGCTGTTGCTTTTGGTGTTTTAGACATGAAGTACTTGCCCATGCCTATGTCCTGAATGGTATTGCCTAGGTTTTCTTCTAGGGTTTTTATGATTTTAGGTCTAACATTTAAATCTCTAATCCATCTTGAATTAGTTTTCGTATAAGGTGTAAGGAAGGGATCCAGTTTTAGCTTTCTACATATGGCTAGCTAGTTTTCTCAGCACCATTTATTAAATAGGGAATCCTTTCCCCATTTCTTGTTTTTGTCAGGTTTGTCAAAGATCAGATGGTTGTAGATGTGTGGTGTTATTTTTGAGGGCTCTGTTCTGTTCCATTGGTCTTTATCTCTGTTTTGGTACCAGTACCATGCTGTTTTGGTTACTGTAGCCTTGTAGTATAGTTTGAAGTCAGGTAGCATGATGCCTCCAGCTTTCTTTTGGCTTAGGATTGTCTTGCCAGTGCGGGCTCTTTTTTGCTTCCATATGAACTTTAAAGCAGTTTTTTCCAATTCTGTGAAGAAAGTCATTGGTAGCTTAATGGGGATGGCATTGAATCTATAAATTACCTTGGGTAGTATGGCCATTTTCATGATATTGATTCTTCCTATCCATGAGCATGGAATGTTCTTCCATTTGTTTGTTTCCTCTTTTATTTCGCTGAGCAATGGTTTGTAGTTCTCCTTGAAGAGGTCCTTCACATCCCTTGTAAGTTGGATTCCTACGTATTTTATTCTATTTGAAGCAATTGTGAATGGGAGTTCACTTATGATTTGGTTCTCTGTCTGTTATTGGTGTATAAGAATGCTTGTGATTTTGGCACATTGATTTTGTATTCTGAGACTTTGCTGAAGTTGCTTATCAGCTTAAGGATTTTTGGGCTGAGACGATGGGGTTTTCTAAATATACAATCATGTCATCATTTTTAAAAGAGTACAGCTGGGTGCGGTGGCTCACATCTGTAATCCCAGCACTTTCGGAGGCCAAGGCAGGCGGATCACTGGAGGTCAGGGGTTCGAGACCAGCCTGGCCAACATGGTGAAACCCTGTCTCCACTAAAAATACAAAAGTTAGCTGGGCATGGCGGCACGTGCCTGTAGTCCCAGATACTCAGGAGGCTAAGGCAAGAGAAGTGCTTGAACCTGGGAGGCGGAGGTTGTAATGGGCCAAGATCGTGCCATTGCACTCCAGCCCAGGTGACAGAGCGAGACTCTGTCTCAAAATAAAAGAAAAAAAAGAAAAAAGAAACGGTGATTTAAACGAGTTGGTTTAAAAGGTATTACCAGCCAGGTAATCCCAACACTTTGTGAAGCCAAGGTAGGAGAATCACTTGAGCCTAGGAGCTCAAGACCAGCCTAGGCAACATAGTGAAACCCCATCTCTATAAATAATTAAAAAATTAGCCGGGCATGGTGGCATGCACCTGTAGTCCCAGCAACTCAGGAAGTTGAGGGGGGAGGATTGCTTGAGCCCAGGAGTTCGAGGCTGCAGTGAGCTGTGATTATGCTACTACACTCCAGCCTGGGCAACAGAGGGAGAACTTGTCTCTCAAAGAAAAGATGCTACAAAGTGAATTCCCAAAAAGATTAAGGAAATGTTTAGATTTACCTAAATTTAGCATTAATTTACCCAAACTCCATTAAGATTGCTTCATCCTCAGATCAATGGGCTAGTTTTTTAGGCAATGGCACCAGAGAGAAAACAAAATAAAACAAAAACATTTGGCCATCTGCTGCTACCAGTCCTGATAAAGTACTTGGCTGGGAAAGAAATTGCTGCCAGTACTGCATAAGGGGATGCTTTGGGAATTTAATGATGAAGATATTTATACCCACATTCTTGGAACCAAAACCTAATGACATACATCCTGTCAGGCTTCTGAGCCCAAGCTAAGCCATCATATCCCCAGTGACCTGCACGTATACATCCAGATGGCCTGAAGCAACTGAAGATCCACAAAAGAAGTGAAAATAACCTTAACTGATGACATTCCACCATTGTGATTTGTTTCTGCCCCACCCTAACTGATCAATGTACTTTGTAATCTCCTCCACCCTTAAGAAGGTTCTTTAAAATCTCCCCTACCCTTAAGAAGGTTCTTTGTAATTCTCCCCACCCTTGAGAATATACTTTGTGAGATCCACCCCCGGTCCCCAAAACATTGCTCTTAACTCCACCACCTATCCCAAAACCTGTAAGAACTAATGATAATCCCACCACCCTTTGCTGACTCTCTTTTTGGACTCAGCCCGCCTGCACCCAGGTGAAATGAACAGCCTTGTTGCTCACACAAAGCCTGTTTGGTGGTCTCTTCACACGTACATGTGAGACATTTGGTGCCGAAACCTGGGACAGCGGGACTCCTTCGGGAGACCAGTCCCCTGTCCTCACCCTCACTCCGTGAAGAGATCCACCTACGACCTCGGGTCCTCTGACCAACCAGCCCAAGGAACACTTCACTGATTTTAAATTGGGGAAAGCGGCCTCTTTTTACTCTCTTCTCCAACCTCTCTCACTATCCCTCAACCTCTTTCTCCTTTCAATCTTGGTGCTACCCTTCAATCTCTCCCTTCTCTTAATTTCAATTCCTTTCATTTTCTGGTAGAGAGAAAGATGACACATTTTATCTGTGGGCCCAAAACTCCGGTGCCGATCACGAACTCGAGAAGGCACCCTTCCCTTGGTGTTTAATCATTGTGGGGATGCCTCTCTGATTATTCACTCACGTTCCATTGGTGTCTGATCTCCGTGGGGACATTTGCCTTGGTCATTCACCCACATTCCCTTGGTGGCAAGTCAATTGCGGGGACCCCTGCTTTGACTGCTCACCCACGTTGCAGCCCAGGGCTGCTCCCCACCCCTTCTCTCCGTGTCTCTACCCTTCTCTTTAAACTTGCCTCCTTCACTATGGGCAACCTTCTACCTTCCAGTCCCCCTTCTTCTCCCTTAACCTGTGTTCTCAAGAACTTAAAACCTTTTCAACTCTTGCCTGACCTAAAATCTAGTGTCTTATTTTCTTCTGCAACACTGCTTGGCCCCAGTACGAACTCAACAATTGTTATAAGTGGCCAGAAAATGGCACTTTTGATTTCTCCATCCCACGAGACCTAGATAACTTTTATCAAAAAATGGCAAATGGTCTGAGGTTCCTGACGTCCAGGCATTCTTTTACACTTTGGTCCCTCCCTAGTCTCTGCTCCTAATGCGACTTGTCCCAAATCTTTTTTCTTTCTCTCCTGTCTGTTCCTTTAGTCTCCACCCCAAGCTCCGAGTCCTTTGAATCCTTTTCTACAGACTCATCTGACCTCTCCCCTCCTCCCCAGGCTGCTCCTCACCAGGCCAAGCCAGGCCCCAATTCTTCCTCAGCCTCTGCTCTCCCACCCTATAATCCTTCTATCACCTCCCCTCCTCACACCTGGTCTGGCTTACAGTTTCGTTCCGTGACTAGCCCTCTCCCACCTGCCCAACAATTTCCTCTTACAGAGGTGGCTGGAGCTGAAGGCACAGTTAGGGTACATGTGCATTTCTCTCTATCGGACCTTTCCCTAATCAGCCAGCATTTAGGCTCTTTCTCATCAGACCCCACTAAATATATACAGGAAATCCAATATCTAACTCTGTCCTACAATTTAACCTGGAGTGACTTAAATGTCATCCTAACTTCTACCCTCTCCCCAGATGAATGGGAAAGAGTTTTCTTCTCTAGCCAAATCTCACGCTGATAACCACTGACTTCATGAGCCAGACTTGCAGGAAGGCATTAGAACTATCTAATGGAACTATCAGGCCAATTCCCCAGGTATAGCTAGGTGAGATTATATGTTTTCCTGCCTACTTGAAGGGCTTAAAAAGGCAGCTTATAAAGCTGTTAATTATGACAAACTTAAAGAAACTATCCAAGGTAAAGAACCCAGCCCAGTTCATGGCCCGTTTAGCAGCAAGTCTTAGACGTTTCACTGCCCTAGACCCAGAGGGGAATAGGGGAATAGAAGGCCACCTTACTCTTAATATGCATTTTATCACCCAGTGAACTCCCAACATTAGAAAAAGCTCCAAAACTTAAATTCTGGCCCTCAAACCCCACAACAGGACTTAATTAACCTCACCTTCAAGGTGTACAATAATAGAGAAAAGTTGCAATTACTTGCCTCTGCTGTGAGAGAAACCCCAGCCGTATCTCCAGCACACAAAAACTTCAAAACGCCTAAGCCACAGCAGTCAGGCGTTCCTTCAGGACTTCCTCCCCCAGGATCTTGCAAGTGCCGGAAATCTGGCCTCTGGGCCAAGGAATGCCCGCAGCCCGGGATTCTTCCTAAGCTGTGTCCCATCTGTGCGGGACCCCACTGGAGATTGGACTGTCCAACTGGCCCAAGGCTCTGTCTCCTTCTAAGATCTTCTCGCCTTAGTGGTTGAAGACTGACGCTTCCTGATAGCCTCAGAAGCCTCCTGGACCATCACTGACACGGAGCTTCGGATAACTCTCACAGTGGGAGGTAAGTCTGTCCCCTTCTTAATCAATACGGAGGCTACCTACTCCACATTACCCTCTTTTCAAGGGTCTGTCTCCTTTGCCTCCATAACTGTTGTGGATACTGATGCCCAGGCTTCTAAACCCCTTAAAACTCCCCAACTCTGGTGCCGACTTGGACAATATTCTTTTATGCACTCCTTTTTAGTTATCCCCACCTGCCCAGCTCCCTTATTAGGTCGAGACATTTTTACTAAATTATCTGCTTCCCTGACTATTATTCCTGGGCTATAGACACACTCGATGCCGCCTTTTGCCCCAGTTCAAAGCCTCCTTCACATCCTCTCCTTGTATCTTCCCACCTTAAACCACAAGTATAGGACGCCTCTACTCCCTCCTTGGCGATGGATCAGGTACCCCTTACCATCCCATTAAAATCTAATCACCCTTACCCCGCTCAATGCCAATATCCTATTCCACAGCATGCTTTAAAAGGATTAAAGCCTGTTATCACTCGCCTGTTACAGCACAGCCTTTTAAAGCCTGTAAACTTTCCTTATAATTCCCCCATTTTACCTGTCCAAAAACCAGACAAGCCTTACAGGTTAGTTCAGGATCTGCACCTTATCAAAAAAATTGTCTTGCCTATCCACCCCGTGGTGACAAAACCACATACTCTCCTATCCTCAATACCTCCCTCCACAACCCCTCCACAACCCAGTATTCTGTTCTGGATCTCAAACATGCTTTCTTTACTATTCCTTGCACTATTCTTTACTATTCCTTCATCCCAGCCTCTCTTTGCTTTCACTTGGACTGACCCTGACACCCATCAGGTTCAGCAAATTACCTGGGCTGTACTGCCGCAAGGCTTCAAGGACAGCCCCCATTACTTCAGTCAAGACCAAATTTCTTCCTCATCCATTACCTATCTCAACATAATTCTGCATGAAAATACACGTGCTCTCCCTGCTGATCATGTCCGGCTCATCTCCCAAACCCCAACCCCTTCTACAAAACAACAACTCCTTTCCTTCCTGGGCACGGTAGGATACTTTCGCCTTTAGATACCTGCTTTTGCCATCCTAACAAAACCATTATATAAACTCACAAAACCAAACCTCGCTGACCCCACAGATCCTAAATCCTTTTGCTACTCCTCTTTCTGTTCCTTAAAAACAGCCCTAGAAGCTGCCCGCACACTAGCTCTCCCTAACTCATCCCAACCCTTTTCATTACACACAGCCAAAGTGCAGGGCTGTGTGGTCGGAGTTCTTACACAAGAGACAGGACCACGCCCTGTAGCCTTTCTGTCCAAACGACTTGACCTTACTGTTTTAGCCTAGCCCTCATGTCTGTGTGTGGTGGCTGCTGCTGTCCTAATACTTTTAGAGGCCCTCAAAATCACAAACTATGCTCAACTCACTCTCTACAGTTCTTATAACCTGCAAAATCTATTTTCTTCCTCCCACCTGACACATATACTTTCTGCTCTCCAGCTCCTTCAGCTGTATTCACTCTTTGTTGAGTCTCCCACAGTTACCACTGTTCCTGGCCCGGACTTCAATCCAGCCTCCCACATTATTCCTGATACCACACCTGACCCTCACGACTGTATCTCTCTGATCCACCTGACATTCACTCCATTTCCTTCTTTCCTGTTCCTCCTTCTTTCCTGATCACACTTGGTTTATTTATGGCAGTTCCACCAGGCCTAATTGCCACATACCAGCAAAGGCAGGCTATGCTATAGTATTTTCCACATCTATCATTGAAATTACCTCTTTGCCCCACTCCACTACCTCTCAGCCCTGCTCCACTACCTCTCAGCAAGCTGAACTCATTGTCTTAACTTGAGCCCTCACTCTTGCAAAGGAATTACACGTCAATATTTATACTGACTCTAAATGTGTCTTCCATATCCTGCACCACCATGCTGTTATATGGGCTGAAAGAGGTTTCCTTACTACACAAGGGTCCTCCATCATTAATGCCTCTTTAATAAAAACTCTTCTCAAGGCCGCTTTACTTCCAAAGGAAGCTGGAGTCTTACACTGCAAGGGCCGTCAAAAGGCATCAGATCCCATCGCTCAGGGCAACGCTTATGCTGATAAGGTAGCTAAAAAAGCAGCTGCATTCCAACTCCTATCCCTCACAGCAGTTTTTCTCCTCATCTGGTCACTCCCACCTACTCCCCCACTGAAACTTCCACCTATCAATCTCATCCCACACAAGGCAAATGGTTCTTGGATCAAGGAAAATATCTCTTTCCAGCCTCACAGGCCCATTCTATTCTGTTGTCATTTCATAACCTCTTCCATGTAGGTTATAAGCCGCTAGCCCATCTCTTAGCACCTCTCATTTCCTTGCAATCGTGGAAACTTATCCTCAAGGAAATCACTTCTCAGTGTTCCATCTGCTATTCTACTACCACCCCTCAGGGATTTTTCATGCCCCCTCCCTTTCCTACACACCAAGCTTGGGGATTTGCCCCTGCCCAGGACTGGCAAATTGACTTTACTCACATGCCCTGAGTCAGGAAACTAAAATACCTCTTGGTCTGGGTAGACACTTTCACTGGATAGGTAGAGGCCTTTCCCACAGGGTCTGAGAAGGCCACTGCGGTCATTTCCTCCCTTCTGACAGACATAATTCCTCGGTTTGGCCTTCCCACCTCAGTTTCTCAGGCTCTTGGTATTTAGTGGCTCCTGGTTTTACCTCAAATCACCACCCTTAAGTCTCTCTTGAAGTGGACAGAAAGAAGATCTTCAGTGGCAAGGGACCCTCCAATACTCCCACCCTGATGAAGTTCTATTCTTTACTTTTATACTCACTCTTATTCTCATTCCTATTCTTATGCCACTCTCTACCTCTCCCTAGTTACCTCCAACATACTATTAATCTCACCCACTCTCCTCACTGCCTCCAATCCTTCTCTAGCAAAGAATTGTTGGCTATGCATTTCCCTTTCTTCCTGTTTTTACAGTCATCCCCACTCTACAGGCCGACTGGGCTACCTCTCCCGTCTCCCTGCACCTCAGAACCTCCTTTAAAAATCCTCATCTTTACCCGCCTGAGGAACTTCTTTACTTTCTAGACAGTTTTGGTAAGAACTCCCCAGACATTTCACACCAACAAGCTGCCACACTTCTCTGCATCTACCTATGGCACCTTTCTCCTTATGTCAATTCCACGCCCCCCATATTTGGACCCCTAACCACACAAACAACTATCCCCGTTGCCACTCCTTTATGCATCTCCCGACAACAGCCTCCTGGAATCCCTTTAGGCAACCTTCCACTGTCCAAATGTTCCTTTTTATCTCCAGAACCCAGCCACACACATTACCAAACAGATGGGAGCATTCCAACTTCGCATTACAGATAAGCCCTCTATCATTACTGACAAACTCAAAAACACTGGCAGTCACTATTGTTTAGGAAGACACTTACCCTGCATCTCACTCCATCCTTGGTTACCCTCCCCCAGCTTGTCTGAATCTCCTCCTAGCCCCTCCTCTTGCTTGCTTATACCCAGCCCCATGAATGGCAGTGAAAGGTTACTTGTAGACACTATGAGCTTTCTCATACACCATGAAAACCGAACCCCTCCCTCTATGCAGTTGCACCATCAGTCCCCATTACAACCTCTAACAGCTGTTGCCCTTGCTGGAGCTCTAGGATTTGGGGTGCAGGACTCCTCTGTCAGGACACCCTCTCACCTTTTCACTTTACATTTCCAGTTCTGCCTGGCACAAGGTCTCTTCTCTTTATGTGGCTCTTCCACCTACATGTGCCTACCTGCCAACTGGACGGGCACATGTACTTTAGTCTTCCTTACCACCAAAATCCAGTTTGCAGATGGGAACGAACAACTGCCTGTTCCCCTCGTGATATCAACACAACGAAAAAGAGTCATCCCACTAATCCTTTTACTTGTGGGTCTAGGACTTTCTGCCTCCACTATTGCACTCGGAACTGGAATAGCAGGCATCTCAACCGCTGCCACAACATTCCACAGCCCCTCTAATGACTTCTCTGCTAGCGTTACAGATATCTCACAAACTTTGTCTGTTCTTCAAGCCCAGGTTGACTCTTTAGCTGCAGTTGTCCTCCAGAACCGCTGAGGCCTTGATTTACTCACTGCTGAAAAAGGAGGACTTTGTATATTTTTAAATGAAGAGTGTTATTTTTACCTAAATCAATTTGGCCTTGCATATGACAACATAAAAAAACTCAAGGATAGAGCCCAAAAACTCGCCAATCAAGCAAACAATAACGTTGAACTCCCTTGGATACTCTCTAATTGGATGTCCTAGGTGCTCCCAATTCTTAGTCCTTTAATACCTATTTTTCTCCTTCTTTTATTCGGACCTTGTGTCTTTCGTTTAGTTTCTCAATTCATACAAAACCGCATCGAGGCCATCACCAATAATTCTACACGACAAACGCTCCTTCTAACAACCCCACAATGTCACCCCTTACCCCAAAATCTTTCTTCAGTTGAATCTCTCCCACTGTAGGTTCCCACGCTGCCCCTAATTCCACTTGAAGCAGCCCTGAGAAACATTGCCCATTATCTCTCCATACCACCCCCAAAAATTTTCGCCGCCCCAACACTTTACCACTGTTCTATTTTCTTATTAATATATGAAAACAGGAATGTCAGGCCTCTGAGCCCAAGCTAAGCCATCATATCCCCAGTGACCTGCACATATATATCCAGATGGCCTGAAGCAACTGAAGATCCACAAAAGAAGTGAAAATAACCTTAACTGATGACATTCCACCATTGTGATTTGTTTCTGCCCCATCCTAACTGATCAATGTACTTTGTAATCTCCTCCACCCTTAAGAAGGTTCTTTAAAATCTCCCCTACCCTTAAGAAGGTTCTTTGTAATTCTCCCCACCCTTGAGAATGTACTTTGTGAGATCCACCCCCGGTCCCCAAAACATTGCTCTTAACTCCACCACCTATCCCAAAACCTGTAAGAACTAATGATAATCCCACCACCCTTTGCTGACTCTCTTTTTGGACTCAGCCCGCCTGCACCCAGGTGAAATAAACAGCCTTGTTGCTCACACAAAGCCTATTTGGTGGTCTCTTCACACGCACACGAGACACATCCTAAATCAGAACTCTCCTGAAAATCCAAGATATAAACTGTTTATATTTCCCTTTCTTAAGCAAAAGATATCAAACACTGAGTCCAGAAGGTAAGGTTTGGGGATCACAGTACCTCTCCAAGTGTGCACAGCTCCATGATTATCCAGACAGGATTCTCTGTGATGACTCCAATCAGCTTCACAATATGAGGATGGTCAAACTGACGCATTGTTACTAGGGAAAAAAGTTCTCCATAGTTATTCTTTTTTTTTTTTTAGATGGAGTCTCGCTCTGTCATCAGGCTGGAGTGCAGTGGCTCAATCTTGGTTCATTGCAACCTCCGCCTCCTGGGTTCAAGTGATTCTCCTGCCTCAGCCTCCTGAGTAGCTGGGACTACAGGCGCCTGCCACCATGCCCAGCTAATTTTTTGTATTTTTAGTAGAGATGGGGTTTCACCATGTTGGCCAGGATGGTCTCGATCTCTTGACCTCGTGATCCACCCACCTTGGCCTCCCAAAGTGCTGGGATTACAGGCGTGAGCCACCGCGCCCGGCCTAGTTATACTTCTGAAAACTCTCTTCAGCTTTCCTGAAGACTAATTCAATTAAGACATAAGGCTGGCAATAGGGGAACTTTAAACTCAATTCCACAGGTCAGTTCAGCTCAAAAAAGGGCATAAATTGGCACAAAAAGGTATGTCCTACTATTGAGGTGTAAGATAACCACTGTTAAGAAAAACTCTTCTTTCCTTCTGCATATATGGCAGGGGGGAAGAAGAAGAATGAAGGAAGGGGAGGAGGAGGAAGAGGAGGGGGAGAGGAGGAGGAGGAATAGGAGGGGGAAGAGGAGGAATAGGAGGGGGAAGAGGAGGAGGAGGAAGAGGAGAAGGAGGAAGAGGAGGGGGAAGAGGAGGAGGAGGAAGAAGAGGAGGAAGAGGGGGAAGAGGAGAAGGGGGAAGAGAAGGAGGAAGAGGAGGGGGAAGGGGAGGTGGAAGAGGTGGAGGAGGAAGAGGAGGGGGAAGAGGAGGAGGAGGAAAGGGAGGGGGAGAAAGAGAAGGGGAGGGGAAGAGAAGGAAGGGAAGGAGAAGGAAGGGAAGGAGGAGGAAGGGGAGGAGGAGGAAGGGGAGGAGGAGGAAGGGGAGGAGGAGGAAGGAGAAGAGAAAGAAGGGGAGAAGAAGGAAGAGGAGGAAGAGGAAGGGGAGGAAAAGGAAGGAGAAGAGAAAGAAGGGGAGAAGAAGGAAGGGGAGAAGGAGGAAGGGGAGAAGGAGGAAGGGCAGAAGGAGGAAGGGGAGAAGGAGGAAGGGGAGGAGGATGATGGGGAGGAAGGAAGGAGGAGGAGGAAGAGGAGGAGAAGAAAGAAGAAGAGGACCATTTCTTTTTTCCTATGGACAGATCTGACCTTGGGCTAGATTCCTAGGTTTTCCTCTAGAAATCTGATAAGTAGGAGTGTGTAATTCATTTAGTAAGCAACCATCTTTACAGTAAAAATCACTCTTGACTGGTAAATTGCTGGGGGAGGAAGTGAAATGGGACTAAAAATACCTGGTGGAAAGCTGTAGCTAGAAGCTGCCCTGAGTGTGGAGACTATGGTAACTGGGTGTGTTCCTTGCAAAATCCTGGAAGCACAACCCATGGGGCACTCACAAAAGATTTCTATCTTGGACATAAATTGTTCCTGCATCCACCACTGTGGTCTTGTCCTCTTAAATTTAAATGGTTGCTTTCAGGGCCCTAAAAAAGATTTTCCGCTGGGCATGGTGGCTCACGCCTGTAATCCCAGCACTTTGTCAGGCCAAGGTGGGCGGATCACCTGAGGTCAGGAGTTTGAGACCAGCCTGGCCAACACGGTGAAACCCCATTTTTACTAAAAATACAAAATTAGCTGGGTGTGGTGGTGTGCGCCTGTAGCCCCAGCTACTCAGGAGGCTGAGGCAGAAGACTCACTTGAGCCTGGGAGGTAGATATTGCAGTGAGCCGGGATTGTGCCACTGCATTCCATCCAGCCTGGGCGATAGACTGAGATTCCGTCTTAAAAAAAAAAAAAAAGTTTCCAGGACAGCCGTGAGGACTTTCACATGAGAGAAATGCCAGCTGCTGCCTTTCTGGCATACTTTGTTTATGTAGTACTCTCAGGAGTGTCTGATGCCAAATGTGGGCTATGGCAGTAACATGAGTTTGACTGCCTAATTGAGCCAAGATGACCAAGAGGGCACTGCATAGAGACATACACATCTGTGTGTGGACATGTATGTTAAGGTGTATGCATTTATAATTTCTAATGTCAGGGCTAAGGTTACTTGCACAGTATCCTAGGATTAGTAAGACACAGGACAGAATTCACAGAACTATAGGATCTCAAAACTGGAAGTGATTTTGAAGGTGACGTGGTCCAGTGGGTCCAAAAACACCTGATTTCACGACTATAAAAATGGGGAAAAATAATTCTGATGCCAAGCAAGGAAATTAGAATAACAGAAGTAATTTTAAAAATATGATCAACATGTAATATTGCCAACATGTTACAGAGCAGCTGGTATTGATCATTGTGAGGAAAAATTGTACAAAACTTTGAAATGGGCAAAACAATATTAGTGGGTGTTCTATCTAGCTCACTTATGTGTTTTACAAGTTTTCTCTCATATTCCAAGAACAGGACCTGGCAGTTTTTTTCAACAAACACCACCAACAAAAACCCATATAATGTAAACACCCAGCATATAATCCAAAACATATAATTAAATCTCACCTTGACACATTCAGTTCATTGCTTATACCGTGATATTTCTGGATAAATATTCAGGCACCCAGCATATTTACTACAACTCTACTTTCAATTTAATATAAGTAACTATTTAACATTTGGTTTTACATTATTCTCACATATAATTATCAAGCCTTTCATATTTCCTCAGAAGTAATTATTAGAAATACAAACCAGCACAAGGCTAAGAGTCTTGTGGCCACTAGGAAACTCTATCCAAACTGAACTAAAAATCAACACATAGAATAGTTTACCTTATTATATACCAATCTGGGGCAGAAAGCTAAGGCCCAGGGGCTGCCATCTGCTTTTGTAAATAAAGTTTTACTGGAACATATTCTTGTTCATTCTTTTCTGTCCTGTCTATGGATGTACAATGACAGAGCTGAATACTTGGGACAGAGGCTGCATGATCTGCAGAACCTAAAATATGTACTACATGGCCCTTTAAAGAAAAAGCTTAACTATTCCTGATCGAGGCCATATTTTCTCTCTTATACATAGCCTGGTAAAGCCCTACAGAAGTTTAGATGCAGTGCATCTATCATATTTCCCTGAAATAACTGCTGAGTAACCCTCTCGAAGACAAAAACATTAGCCCGACTTGATTACTCCTATAAAACGATGTAACTGATTTTTGTAATGACAATTCCAAGGTCCTACAAAATCACAACACAGTAATTGTTCAGAATTTTAGGAAGAGATAACCAATTTTTAAAATTTGCATTTTTGAAAATATAAAATGCACAAGAATACCAGCAAAGGTAAGGCAGACATGGTGTTGGGTGATGATGACTGATGTGGTCTGTTTTCTTGGCCTAGGTGCTATGTAGAAATGAACTAGTCAAGACAGAAGTCACTGGCCAGGCCTTCTCTTGTATCTTAAGTCAAAGATTTAGGAATAGGATTAAGGATGTACTGAGACTTAATTAATGTAGTCACCACATGGCTTACTCTATGAATTATAATTTATTGGACTGTTATGTGGTAAATATTTACAACGGAAAGCAGAAGGCATTCATTTGATGCACACATAATGAAGGACACCAGAATGACAAACATCTACCAGGTGTTCTCTAGGTGTCAAGCACTGTACAGGGCACTGAGTATGGAGTGGTGAGCAAAACAAACATGGTCTTTACCCCCAGGGAGCTTAAGGCCTTAGAGGACGAGAGGAAGAGACAGACAATAATCATTTGTAAACAATGTAGCTTTAATTAGGAATCATTAGGAAGAAAAATATCGTAGTCTTGTGTGACAAAAAATACTAAGGGAAGACTTTAAATATGGTGGTCAGAAAAAGGTTCTCTATTGGAGGTAATGTTTAAGCTGGGGCCTGAAGCATGACAAGAGGCAAACCATAGGAAAGGAGGAAGAGGAAAATCATCGCTTGAGGGCAGGTAAGGAAGAGCTTGATGTGTATAAGATCCTTGCTCTTGAAGAGCTTACATTTGGGAAAGAAGACCTATTCATGCAGAGCTCACTCAAGCTAGCTTCTTCAGAGGAGGCACAAACCAAGAGTCGGAGGAATGGAGGTGGAGAAAATTATTTTTAAGGGCTGGGCACAGTGGCTCATGCCTGTAATCCCAGCTCCCTGGGAGGCTGATGCAGGCAGAGCCTAGAACTTTAGAACATCCTGGGAAACAGCAAAAACCCATCTCTCCAAAAAAAAAAAAAAAAATTAGCTGGATATGGTGGCGTGCATCTGTAGTGCCAGGTATCTGCAGCCCTGAGATGAGAGGATCCCTTGAGTCCAGAAGGTGACACAGCGAGACCCGAGAGAGACTCTGCCTCAAAAAAAAAAGATAACTGTTTCTAGCTAAAGTTACCTGGGAAGCCATCAGAAGAGTCCTTTGCTGAGGTCTCTTCTTGTATGAAGTTTTCTCTTGTTTTGTTTTTTGGAGACAGGGTCTCATTCAGTCACTTAGGCTGGAGTGCAATGGCGCGATCTTAGCTCACTGCGACACGGGCCTCCCAGGCTCAAGTGATCTTCCCATCTCAGCTTCCTAAGCAGCTGGGACTACAGGCATGTGCCAACTTGCCCAGCTAATTTTTTTAATTTTTAAATTTTTTCATAGAGACGGGGTTTCACCATGTTGCCCAGGCTGGTCTCAAACTCCTGGGCTTGAGTAATCCTCTCACCTCGGCCTCCCAAAGTACTGGGATTACAGGCGTGAGCCACCGCACCTGGCCTCTTTTTGGGAGATTTGTTCTTTTCCTTTCTTTCCTTCTTTTTTTTTTTTTTTTTGAGGCAGAGTTTGCTCTATTGCCCAAGCTGGAGTGCAGTGTTGCTATCTCGCCTCACTGCAACCTCCCTCTCTGGGGTTCAAGCTATTCTCCTGCCTCAGTCTCCTGAGTAGCTGGACTACAGCTGCATGCCACCACACACGGCTAACTTTTTGTAATTTTAGTAAAGACCGTTTCACCATGTTGGCCAGGCTGGTCTCGAACTTCTGACCTCAGATGATCTTCCTGCCTTGGCCTCCCTAAGTGCTGGGATTACAGGCGTGAGCCACCGCACCTGGCCTGGGTGATTTGTTCTGATTTTGTAGCAGGACAAGGGGAATGGTCATACAGCCCTATTCCTTCACTAGTCTATGAGCTCCATCAGGGCAGGGACTGCGTGTGTCATGCTCACCTCTACATTCCCAGAGTCTGGGCAGCATCAAGATTAGGATCGCTTATATATCTGCACCAATTCCAGTGCAAAGATGTGTAATGGCATAAGTACCAAAGTATAAAGGAAATGTACATCAATCTACCTTTATACATAAAACATGATGGTTTACCTGGAAAAATCTGTAGATAGGTGCTTATACAAATTTAGACATTAATTTGCAAGGCAAAATAATAAACATAGTTGTCTCCTAAAAGTCAAAACATCATTTTTCTTATTTCTTTAGATACAGTTTGGATTTCACAGATAGAAAATCAAATGGAGTTCCACAGAAATTTCTAGAAACTTACAGGCTTCTTGAAGAAATTTCTCTCTCACGCTGTCCGAAGTACAGTTTTTACATGTTTTAATTGCAACCGCCAAAGCTGGATTCTCCTGTGTTAGGGAAATTATAGAATCACACACACATGCAAAAAGGTTTGCTATATTAATCGATTCATGAAAAGCTGTCTGTTTTGCAACTATGTGGGTTATGGACCAGACAGAATCAGAAAGGCAAAATCTCAAGAATGAGAGGAATACTTAAAAACAGTATAAAATCCCCTGAGAAAAACGGTCATGCATGTGAAACATTACAGCAATTCATTTATTCATTCATCTACAAACATGCATTGAAGATACACCATGTGGCTGGTACTATTATAAGTGCTTGGGATACACTGGTGAACAGCAGAGGCAGCAGTCCCTGTACCTGTCAAGCTTACACTCCAGTGAGGAACACAGAGAATAAATAAGGAATTAATTACATAGTATGTTAGAAGGCAACTGCGTTACAGAAAAGGGAGAGAGCAGATCAGGATATGGAGACAGGGATGGAGGCTGCTGTATAAGGTGCACCTCACTGAGCAGATGAGACAAGAGCAAAAAACTGAAGGAGGGAGGAGAGGGAGCTGGCTAAGGAACAGCAGGGAATAGTGCATAGTGTGCTTAAGGGACATGAGCAAGCCAGTGAGGCTGGCACAGAGGGTGGAAGGTAGGAGGGTGAAGATAACAGAGTCAGAGAGGAACAAAGGGGCCAGACCACACAGGGTCTTCAAGGCCAGTAGAAAGATGTGGCTTTTACTCAAGTGAAATGGAGAGCCAAGGTAGGGTTTGGACATTGGAGTACCATGGCCTGACCCAAAATTTTGAAGGACCATTCTGCTGTGGTACTGAGAAATGGCTGCAGAGAGGCAAGTTTAGAGATACAGGGAGTTCTATGGGTGGCTACCAGAGTACCCCAGGTGACAGGTGATGGTGGCTTGGACAAACATGGTAGCAGTGGAGGTGGAGAGAAGGGCTGAGATTCTGGCTATACTCTGAAGCTAGGGCAAAGGTGGTTCATGATGCAGGTGTGAGAGAGTCAACTTCAGGTTTTTGACCAGAAAAACTGACAAGATGGAAGGGGAAGATCAGAAGCTCGGCTTGGGATGTAATAAGCTTGAGATGTCAGTAAGACAGCCAAGTCACACAGGTGAAGTGACCAGTAGGATACTGCGACTGGCGTTCAAGAGAGAAATCTGAACTGGACATAGAAATCCAGAAGTAGCCTAGCTCATCTGACTGGACGAAATCACCAAGAGGGATGAGAGAGGTCCAAGAACTGTGCTTTGAAGCTCTTCAACATGAAGAGGTCAGGGAGAAGAGCGGAAAATGTCAAAGGAGACTGAGAAGGGATGACCAGGAAGGTAGGAGACAAACCAAGAAAATGTGTTGCTCTGAAAGCCAAAAAGTCATTATGTACATTTATTACTGTCTTTAACATCATTTTATATATTATAATTATACATAACACAGAGATAATATTGTCATTTACGTAACTACTGTCTATTCTCCATCACTAAAATGTAAGTTTCAAGACAGCAGGTAACTTGCCTGTCCTCTGTGTCAAAAAATCCCCATTAGTATAGCTGATGCATATTATATGCTCAGTAAAGAATTGTAGAATTGCCGGGCGCGGTGGCTCAAGCCTGTAATCCCAGCACTTTGGGGGGCCGAGACGGGTGGATCACGAGGTCAGGAGATCGAGACCATCCTGGCTAACACGGTGAAACCCCGTCTCTACTAAAAAATACAAAAAAAACTAGCCGGGCGCGGTGGCGGGCGCCTGTAGTCCCAGCTACTCAGGAGGCTGAGGCAGGAGAATGGCGTGAACCCAGGAGGCGGAGCTTGCAGTGAGCTGAGATCCGGCCACTGCACTCCAGCCTGGGCGACAGAGCGAGACTCCGTCTCAAAAAAAAAAAAAAAAAAAAGAATTGTAGAATTAATGTTATTAATATCTTTCTTTTAAATGCAGATGTTCATTAATAAGTTACATGTGTCATATTTTAAAAATACCTTAAATTGTGTTTTGTTTAACAAATTAGCTGTCGCATATTTTCAAAATACCTTAAGTACCTTTATTTATTTTAGACTTCACACTAGTTGTATACTATATGTTTCCAGGAAATAAAACATTTTCAAACAAGAGAAATTTGAATGGTAAGAGAACTGCCTCATCGGCTCAGGGACTGCAGTCCCTTTCTTCACCTCCGGAGGAGGCATGCCCATGTGCCAGATGCCTCAAGGAAGGGGTTCAGGTGGTAATGGTGACATGGCCCTTGGAGGACAGAGTAGTTGGCTCACACAGAATGTGAACAAGAGCTCAGAATATCTATCTACTAAATGTTTGAGTTTACAACCTTAGAATCAGTAACCATATCTGTGCTAAAATATAACCACTTTGCTTTGAATGAGTTAGTCTTGTCTTCCTTAATTAGACTGTACACTTCTTTAGCACCATGACCATGAATTCTTTTTCCAGCTAAATATGGGGCTGGCGGCAAGTAACAGGTATACGAGAAAATCGTATGGTTGGTATACTGTATAACTGACAGAAAATGCCCATTCTATAGATGATCAGAGCAACAAAATCTTCCAGAAGACCATAAAACCATCATCAATCCTGTCAACTAATCAAATACTCAGTAAATATGGTGCTTTATTAAGACAGTCTAAGGAAATGTAAACAAAATACTGCTCTTTAAAGACCTAGGGTTTCCAATGAATGCTAAGCATAAGATTCCATAGCTGGCAAATACACAAAATGCCACATACGAGCAGATCAAGAGGCTCAGCCATCAGTTTGGTGAATAGGACATGCGGCTAGCAGCCGCTAAAGCGGACAGCAGAGGTATGGGGAATGCTCAACTGTCAGAAGGGCCAGTTACAGAGATCAGACTGCTGGAGAACGGGTCAGTTCAAAGTAAGTAAGACCAGAACATGTGCAAAGGCTTTTTTCTAAAAACTAAAAAAGTTACTAATTTGTAATTACTCGAAATAGATTTTTAAAATATTCTGTAAAATATAGGCAATATTTAAGGAAGAGAGAAGTTTTTCATTGTTCAATGAAAATAGCACCCTGTGACCACTATGCCTAGACAAGAGATCCATGATTAGGCTCTGAATTAATAACATCTAGTAGACATTTAAAATATCTTAACAAATAAATCTAGAAAAAAGCTATTCTAGAATGAATTAAGAGA
This sequence comes from Theropithecus gelada, assembly GCF_003255815.1. Classification (NCBI taxonomy): domain Eukaryota; kingdom Metazoa; phylum Chordata; class Mammalia; order Primates; family Cercopithecidae; genus Theropithecus; species Theropithecus gelada. The sequence goes on from NC_037676.1 coordinate 142,973,737, forward strand.
AAATTAGATTTAATAATGAATTTTAAGGCTGGGAATAATAATGAGAGAATGTGCAAGTGATCAGCAGGTGCCTGAAGAAAAGAAAATACAAGCCTGATAACCTTGCCTAATAAAGAAAAAAATATGTGCCAATCAGATAAACTTCATGTTTACTGACTCTCAGAATGAAGGTCAAAATTCTTACCCTCAAGGTTCACACAGCCCCACACATGCCCCCTGGTGGCTCTCCTAGCCTCCAAAAGGTTTCCTTTTGCCTTCCCCTTGTTTCCTATCCCTCTATACTCTGCCGTCACATGGGCCTCCTGGTGGTGTCCTGTCCTGCCCTGCCTCATGGCCTTGGCACTGGCTGTTCCTTCTGCCTAGAACAGGCTTCCCCATGAGAATGCTCATGCTCCACTCCCTGTCTTACTGCAAAGCTCTGCTAACACATCTTGTCAGAATGTCTTTCTGATCATCCCATGTGGAACAGCATCTTGACCTCCCCTTGTCCATGCATTGTTTTTCTCAGACCCTCTTGGGATTTAGTGTATGTCTTTTTTGCCTGTCAACTTGTGCCTCGGGTAGAATTAAGTTATATCCCCCCTGCACCATCTACAAACAGTAGCTGTCACAGAGCAGACAATGGTTACAAAATTGCTGAAATAATTAACTGAATCTTAAAGTACCCAATGGTAGGTCCTTGCCCATGAAATTTATGCCAAGTTACATTTTGAACAGTTATCAAGAATGCTTGATAAAATATTATTTGATTTTATAGAATACTAAAGAGTATGTTCTAGAAAAAGGATTTAAAATAGAAACTTACAGAAATGAACAGACTGCTTTGCACTATAAAATTAGACTCCCACATTAAAAACAAAACAAACATATACAATATACACAAGAAAGGTATTTAACAGGCCGGGCATGGTGGCTCACATCTGTAATCCCAGCACACTGGGAGGCTGAGGCAGGTGGGTCACTTGAAGTCAGGAGTTCGAGACCAGCCTAGCAACATGGTGAAACCCCATCTCTACTAAAAATACAAAAACTAGCTGGGTGTGATGGTGTGTGCCTGTAATACCAGCTACTCGGGAGGCTGAGGCAGGAGAATCACTTGAACCTGGGAGGCGGAGGTTGTAGTGATCAGAGATCACACCACTGCACTCCAGTCTGGGCAACAGCGCAAGGCTCCGTCTCAAAAAAAAAAAAAAAAAAAAAAAAAAAAGAAAGAAAAAGAAAAAGATATTTAACAAAATGTGAATCCTCAGGGACTGGAACTCATTCAACAAACATTCAGTAAACATTAGATTATCGGCCGAGCGCGGTGGGTCACCTGAGGTCGGGAGTTCAAGACCAGCCTGAAGAACATGGAGAAACCCCATCTCTACTAAAAATACAAAAATAGCCCAGTGTGGTGGTGTATGCCTGTAATCCCAGCTACTTGGGAGGATGAGGCAGGAGAATCGCTTGAACTCGGGAGGCAGAGGTTGCAGTGAGCTGAAATTGCACCACTGCACTCCAGCCTGGGCAACAAGAGCGAAACTCTGTCTCAAAACAAAACAAAACAAAACAAAACAAGGCTGGGCGTGGTAGCTCACGCCTGTAATCGCAGCACTTTGGGTGGATCACAAGGTCAGGAGATCGAGACCATCCTGGCTAACCTGTTGAAACCTCGTCTCTACTAAAAATACAAAAAATTAGCTGGGCGTGGTGGTGGGCACCGGTAGTCCCAGCTACTCAGGAGGCTGAGGCAGGAGAATGGCATGAACCTGGGAGGCAGAGCTTGCAGTGAGCCGTGATCGCGTCACTGCACTCCAGCCTGGGTGATAGAGCGAGACTCTGTCTCAAATAAATAAATAAATAAATTTAGATTATGGCTATTTTAAAAAATCATCTTGTATTTTCACAACTAAAATGGATTACGTATTTTAAAAGTGAATGAAATACAGTCCACTTATCCTGCTATCAGCTGTGTGTAAGTCATGGTACTCTGGGAACTTTAGAATGCTTACCTATCAGGAATTGTAGAGATTATAGGAAGCTCAGAGATAATTTAGTTAAATTCCAGTAATGCAGTCACCTTATCTCCCCCCTTCTCAAACTGAGGCAGAGCTAGATCTAAATTTGTTTGTTGTTGTTTTTCCCACTAAATTTGGATCCATTGCTCCTTCTACTCCACTTTGCCTCTAAGTGCAGAGTTAAGAGAATGTGGAATATAGATAATACCCCATAGTTTAAAAAAATTGAAGAAGGAGTAAAAACAGCTAAAATATATAATAAATCATACAATTTGATATAAGAACAAGAGTAAAGGCTTTCAAAACTGAACTTTAAAACACTGAACTAATTTGGTTAGTTTATTGGTGGCAATTATCTGTTACTTCTGATAAAAACCTTTTATAACTTTTGGGTTATAAAAGTAATGCTCAGAGCATCACAAGTACACATGTAAAGGACACTTAAAAATGGGTAAACATGGAGTCACTGAGGAAAAAAATGGCCATTTGTAGTTTCCAAGCAGGGGTATAAAATAAGAGTTAATTTTCCCTGTTATTGTAACTTTATTAGAGCCATCTCTGTTCACCTGCTACTATTCTAGTTCAAAGACAGTTTCTTGAGCAAGCATGTCTGTCATGTGCCACAAAGTAACATTTTGGTCAAGGATGGACCACATATACCACAGTGGTCTCATAAGAGTATAAAGAAGCTGAAAAATTCCTACTGCCTAGTGACATCATAGAAATCAAATTTCTTATGGGATCATAGTGATGCTGGTGTAAACAAACTTACTGTACCGCCAGTCATACAATAGTACATAAATTATGTATAGTGATTAATACATGATGATAATAAATGACTACGTTACAGGTTTGTGTATTTACTATACTTTTTCTTTTTCTCTAATATACTACACTTTTAATTGTTATCTTAGAGTGTACTCCTACTTATTTATTTTTTAGAGGCAGAGTCTCACTCTCTTGTCCAGGCTGGAGTGCAGTGGTGTGAACAAGACTTACTGCAGCCTTGACCTCCTGGACTCAAGTGATCTTCCCTCAGCCTCCCAAGTCGCTGAGACTACAGGTGTGCGCCACAAGGCCAGGTTAATTTTCAAATTTTTGTTTGAGACAGGGTCTTACTAAGTTGCCCAGGCTGGTCTTGAACTCCCGGGTTCGAGTCATCTTCCTGCCTCAGTCTTCAAAGTGCTGAGATTACAGTCATGAGCCACCACACCAGCCCCTTCTACTTATAAAACAAAACAAAACAAGAAGTAGTTAACTGTAAAACAGCCTCAAGCAGGGCCTTTTGCAGGTATCCAGAAGGAGGTATTGCTACCCTAGGAGATGACATCTCCATGCACATTATTGCCGCTGAGGATCTTCTGGTGGGACAAGGTGTGGAGGCTGAAGACAGTGATGGGGATGATCTCGGCTCTGTGTAGGCCTAGCCTACTGTATGTGTTTGTATCTTAGTTAAGAAAAAAGTTTAAAAAATTTAAATAGAAAAAAGCTTAAAAGGTTCATGATGTAAAAAGGTTACAATAAGCTAAGGTTAATTTAATAAGAGTTTTTAAGATAAATTTAATGTAGCCAAAGTGTAGTGTTTATAGCCTATAGTAGTGTACAGTAATAATCTAGGCCTTCACATTCACTCACCAACTCACCCAGAGTAACTCCTAGTCCTGCAAGCTCCAATCATGGTAAGTGCCCTATATGAGTGTACCATTATTTTATACTTTATACCGTATTTTTACAGTATTTTCTATATTTAGATATACGAATACCACATGCTACAACTGCCCACAGTATTCAGCACAGTAACATGCCGTACAAGTTTGTAGCCTAGGAGCAACAGGCTATATTATATAGCCTAGACGTGTAGCAGGCTAGACCATCTAAGTTTGCATAAGTATACAATGTAATGTTTGCACAATCATGAAATCGCCTAAAGATGCATTTGTCAGAAAGTATCCCCATCATTACACATGGCACATGACTGTACTATTAGTCTAAAATGTTATTTAAAAAATCACCAATCTAATTTAAAAAGACATGCAATAACAAATGTTGGTGAAGACGTGGAGATTTGCACTCTTATACACTGCTGCTAGTAATATAAAATGGTACAGCTGTGTTGGAAATCATTTTGGCAGTTCATCGAAAAGTTAAACATTCCAGCCTGGGCAACATCATGGGACCCTGTCTCTTAAAAAAAAAAAAATAATTAGCTGGGAATGATGGCACACACTTGTAGTCCCAGCTACTTGGTAGGTGGGAGGACCACTTGAGTCTGGGAGGTTGAGGCTGCAGAAAGCCATGATTGTACCACTGTACTCCCTTGGTGACAGAGTAAGACCCTGTCCTAAAAAAAAAAAAAAAAAAAGAAAGGAAGGAAGAAAAAGTTGGCTGGCTCAGTGGCTCATGCCTGCAATCCAGAAGTTGGAGACTAGCTTGGGAAATGTAGAGAGACGCTGTCTCTACAAAAAAAAATTAAATTAGCTACGTGTGGTGGCGCTTGCCTGTAGTCCTAGTTACAAGGGAGGATAACTTGAGTCCAGAAACTTGAGACCACGGTGAGCCATGATTGCATCACTGCACTTCAGCCTGACTGACAGAGCAAGATCCTGTCTGTCTGTCTCTCTGTCTATCTCTCTCACACACACACACATACACACACACACACAGAGTTAAACAATAGTTACCATATGATGAAGCAATTCCACTGACAGGCATATACAAAAGAGAACTAAAAACATATATCCAGGGCCAGGCACAATGGCTCACACCTGTAATCCCAGCACTTTGGGAGGCCGAGGCAGGCGGATCATGGGGCCAAGAGATCGAGACCATCCTGGCCAACATGGTGAAACACCATCTCTACTAAAAATACAAAAATTAGCTGGGCGTGGTGGTGCATGCCTGTAGTCCCAGCTGCTCAGGAGGCTGAGGCAGGAGAATCATTTGAACCCAGAAGGCAGAGGTTGCAGTGAGCCGAGAACACACCACTTCATTCAGCCTGGCGACAGAGCAAGACTCCGTCTCACCAAAAAAAAAATATATATATATTATATAGATAATACATATAATATATATTACATATATTATATATAATATATATTACATATATTATATATAATATATATTACATATATTATATATATTATATATTACATATATTATATATTACATATATTATATATATATTTATATATAATATATATACTATATTACATATATTATATATATATTTCCACGGAAAAACTCATATATGAATGTTCACAGAAACATTTCAATAGACAAAAAGTAGAAACAACCAAAATATTCATCAACTGATGAATGGATAAACAAAAGGTGGTATATATCTATACAAAAGAGTATTATTTGGCAATAAAAAGGAATGAAGTACTGACAAATACTGCAACACGGATGAACCTTAAAAACATTATGCTAAGTGAAAGAAGCCAATAATAAAAAATCCATAGTTTCATTTATACAAAATGTCCAGAATATACAAATCTATAGAGACAGAAAGTGAATGAGTGGCTGCCAGAGGCTGGGGAAGGGCGGAATGGGAATTAACTACTAATGGGTATAAAGTTTCTGAGGTGAAGAAAATGTTCCAATTGACTGTGGGGATAGCTGCACAACTCTGTGAATACACTGAAAAGCACTGAATTGTACACTTTAAAAGAGTGAACTTCATAGTAAGCAAATGATACCTCCATCAAGCTATTATTAAAGCAATCTTTTTTTTTTGGGACGGAGTCTCGCTCCGTCACCCAGGCTGGAGTGCAGTGGCGCCATCTCCACTCACTGCAAGCTCCGCCACCTCCCGGGTTAATGCCATTCTCCTGCCTCAGCCTCCCTAGAAGCTGGGACTACAGGCGCCCGCCACTGCTCCCGGCTATTTTTTTTCTATTTTCAGTGGAGACTGGATTTCACTGTGTTCGCCAGGATGGTCTCGATCTCCTGACCTCGTGATCTGCCCGCCTCAGCCTCCCAAAGTGCTGGGATTACAGGCGTGAACCACCGCGCCCAGCCTAAAGCAATCGTTTTTAAAATTTATTGATCTCTTTTGGAGGGTAAACTGGGGCAAATCAACGTTCCTTTCTCAAAAATGTGGGTAAACTAGGTATACTGACTGTTTCTGACTCTCGTCTGATTTGCTAATTCCATCCAAAGAACAGTCACCTATAAAAACTATTACCGATGACAAAGGCTGAAAGAGTAAAATGAATAAAAGGCCCAGCCTTGTAGGAGCTATTGTTGCCACTTTTTGGTTTTTGACTATGCCAAGTATAAGTTGACATTCATGAAGAGCTTTATAAAAGACACCTGTAAATATTAATACCTAGAAGAACTAAGGACTCATAAAGACAAACAAAAGCAATTTAAACTTAAATAGTCAAAATTAATCTAGTTGTTTGGTAGTCTTAAAAGACTTACTGGACTCATATAAATGCCTTGATGTACATCTCCAAATTGGCCTTCTCCAATACATCGTCCAAGTTCTATTCTTTCTCTTTGAATCTCATAATCCCTGGCTGTAAAACATAATTCACATATTAATACTTAAGTAAAATATTCCAAACGTAGAACTAACACTTGACATATTTCTTGATCATCCATAGTAAGAGTTTCATCTGTGGCACATCAATCTATGAAAATGCTTTAAACAGAGTGGAATTCTCTTAAACGATATTTTCACAGGAATTCACGTAATTAGTTATGGTATTAGAAACTACTGAAACAATGAGTTCTACTAAAGGTAGATATTTTTCATGTAGTTCCTAGGAGTTTTTAAATTTCTGATTTATTTTATATCTATTTGATAGTTTTCTAAATAATTGCTCCAACTATTAAATTATATGCTTAATTATTAAGAACTATTAGTTTAGGTATTAATATATGAAGGCTATAAAAGCACAGTTATTTAAAGCAATTATTTTACAAATAACTACAGTTTGTAAATATGGAAGCAACATAAAATTATGTCATAAGTAAACTTTATGTTTTGAAAGTTTAAGAGTTTTCCACTTCATGATAATCCTAGCTCTATATTACTCATGGAGCTAAAAGAGTTTAAAGAGGTAGTTTCTCAAAACTAATTCAAAATTAGATGACTCAAAATCAAGGTAGGACATATCAACATTATAATCATAAATACTTTATACTTTTGAGACAATGTGCCTCAAATTAATGTATTATTATTGTAATTTATACAAAATAGATTATTCAGTAGGTTTTTGAGGCACATGGAAAGAAAATGCCCATTAGGAATGTAACAGATTTAATTATAACCCATTTAGCTACTTTGTATTTTGATTTATTTCAGGTAAGAAACTCATCTCCATAGGTTATCGCATATATATTCCAGTAGTGTAATCACCAATGAAATATACCAAGAGCCAAATATTTTTACATGTTCTCCCTGGTTTATCAAATTATAAATACAGAACATTCAACCCAAAATTTAGACAGTTATTTTCCTCTTTAAAATCACTTTAGCTAGTAGTTCCATTGATTTAACAGTATGAGTAAACCAATGACAAATAGTTTAAAAATAAGTTAACCAAAAACTGAAACATCCCATATCACTCCATAGGTTGCAATTGCAAGCAAATGCAGTTAATTTAAAGGAATCCTGTTACCTTCATCTATTCCATAGCTTTCTGTATTGCAATTAAGAGAGAAAAAAATTGAAGACCTTGCTTAGAAATAACTAATAGCAATTAGGTTAACAACACAAACTTGAAGAGAATATTTCAATAATAATTTTAAAAATATTTTAAGCACAAATATGAATTTAAAAGAACTAAATACAAGTAAAAACTAAGTATCTTCAAGTTAACTCAATGTTAGTTAAACAATGCTTTAAAGTTCCTGTAACTTATTTTTGTGGGGTATGGATGAAATCCATGTTGGACATTTACTGCTCAAGTATAAATAATAAATATAAAAATAAAAACTGGAGTACCTGCAGGAATGTACAAGTGACTATATGGCTAATCAAAAAAGTAAACAAGTGCTTTGATTTTTTTTTTTCTTTCTTTTTTTTTTTTCTGAGACAGGGTCTCACTCTGTTGCCCAGGCCAAGTGCAGTGGTGCAATCAGGGCTCACTGCAGCCTCGACCTCACAGGCTCAAGCAATCCTCACACCTCAGCCTCCCGAGTAGCTGAAACAACAAGCACGTGCTATCATGCCCGCCTAATTTATTTTGTTTTTGGTAGAGACAGTATCTTGTTATGTTATCCAGGCTGGTAACGTACTCTTAGACTCAAATAATTCTCCTGCCTCTGTCTCCCAAAGTGCTGAGATTACAGATGTGAGTCACCATGCCAAAAAGTTAAACCTAAGTTTAAACAATTTTCCAAACTGATACTGGCAATCAAAATGTACACACAAGTTTCAGCTCTGGCCTCTTTCGAATAACTCTCTAGTCAAGAAGCTCTTGAAAGGGGACATGGGTCCACAGGGCACAATGCGCACTTGAAAGGCAACACTGGGTTGTTTCTCTTCATTCTGGTAATGCTTCCTCAATGTATACAGAACATTCAAATAAGAATATTTACAAGAATATTTATACAACAGAATAAGGCACCTATAACATTTATTTTACAAATATATATAGCTCTACTAAAATCAGGACATTCAGATTTTGAATTAACTACTAAGACTTCTGAAGACTCTTTAAAAGGCAGGTTTAATTTTTTTTTTTTAAACTCAAGCCAGTACTGTGTGGAACATTAAAAAAAAAAAAAAAGAAAGAAAGAAAATTAAAAAATAATTTTTTTTAATGCAAATAAAATTTCAAGAGCTTATCTAATTCAAGATCTGGAGACTACATACTCCAACATGAGACCTGGGGCTTCAAGACTTTCCTTAATCAACAAGTTGCATATCACAGAGAGAAGCAGAATCTTGACATTTCCAAGCTGTATGAAGGTCCTTTAAGAGTTCTGTTTCTCTCCCCACACTTTCCATCCCTGAGGTGTACAGACTGACGATGGTTAGAAGCTATTTGTATTGGTTAGTCAATGGCAACAAAGAACAGACAATTTCAAGGGGGAAACTGCAAATCTTTGAATATATGTGTGTAAATGTATGGGTATACATGTGTGTATGTATGTGTATTATACATATATGTGTGTGTATATATATTGTGTGTGTATACATACACACATTCACATATATACTTAACCAATAATACTAATTTTCTACAGACAGAAAATACCCTAATCAATAAAGGTTCTATTACAATAGAGTCAGAAAACAAGATTACAAAAATCCTGTAACTAAAAATTATTACAGACAATTGAGTTTTAGGCTTCTGACCTTTGAGTGGGCATATGTAAGTAATATAGAATGGTAAAGGTTGAAAAGAATATTTCTGTTCAACACCCAAGAAGTATTAAAAATGGCTCTAAAAAGAGAGTAAGTATCAGTAACTTTTAAATGCAAGGAGGTATCTGTCAAGTCTGAGCAAGAACAAAATCAGAAGTTTACTTACTTGAGGGCATGGTGTAAGTATCTTCTTCATCTATAATCTCAGCATAATCATCTGTTTCTGCAGGAAAAGAAACAAATATGTTGAAAGAGGATAAACAACTGACCTCCTGGTATTTCATACAATTAAAACAGGCAAAGTGATCTGCTTAAATCCTCCACCATGCTGAAATATTCTTAAAACACTATTACTCAAATTTTGCTCACACATGAGTCATTTATGGAAATAAAAGTGACATCATTGTCCAATACGTTATAATACACAGACTTGTTTATCAGAGAGCAAACAGGGCTAACACAGAAAGCCCTTGTAAAAAAACGAAAGACATGAAACAACTATGTATATGCTTCAAATTAACCAAGCTACCAACCGCAAAGCTCTTCCTCAACTACACCAAATACATGTTTAAAACTACAGTTGTCTACTGGGCTTTCTCCAAGTAAGACCGGTATCTCCAAAACACAGTATCTGATTTTATTAACAATTAGACTTGACAGCATAATCTGAATGGAACCTTTAGAAAATAAATGGCAGCCTAATTTTTGAGATTAACTGTGCTAATTCATTCCATTTGCTCAGGGTTGAGAAATGCAACAGGAATTTGTTTCCTAACTTCCAAACTCAGATATTTTAGGCATTAATGTCAAAAGGGTAGATCTAAAAAGAAAAAAAGGAGAATAAGCAGCATATTAAAATGAGGTTTTCTGAGATAATGTCAAGAAGTTCCAAGGTATCTATCTACTCTTTTTGGGTAATACAACAACTTAAAAGTTCACCACTATATTAATGGGAAATTTAAAAATACCCATCTGAAGAAAACAGTCATTCATGTGGGTAACAACTATACTGAAAAATCACTTCAGCCTTGTCTTTTTTCTTTTTCTGGAAAAAGGAAAATCTTTAGCTGCTCCATGTATAAGGATTTTAACTGCTGGGCCGTTCTTGTGAGTCAGTAAAGCAGGGACAGTATTTTGTGATGCATCATTTCCAAGGAGCTCTATTTTGATATTTTGACCTAGCATCCTTGTTTAACACCAGAGAAACTAAAAGCTATAAGTTCTTTCTTCTGTGCTGCCTTATTACTGCATTCAGATATTAAAGGTATAGAATTCAAAGAAAATAGAGAATATATATGGTTTACAGTCACTGGGAATCAATCATTCCACATCTATGGTAATGACTGAGATCAAATCTACAAGTGGAAGAATTCACTTCTTACTATATAATCATCATTAAAAGTGATTACAGCAAAAAAAAAGTTGGGGAAGCAGAATATAACACCAATAAATCAATTCTCTTTAAGACAGTTATTATTTGTAAACTATTCCTAAGTCCTATATGACAGGCAGACAATCTATATTATTCTTTTACATTTATAAGAATACTCATATTTAAAAAGTTTTAATAGACTCCAAATCATACATTCTTTTATTTCTGTATTTCTCCCTCTTAATCTGTTTTCAGCAAACACTAAGACAAGTAAATTGGCATCTGTAGGCCTATAGCTCTGCTTCTGTGTAAGATGGCTTATCAAAAGACCCTGTGAAAGAAAATTTGGGGATGGATGGAAGCTGCTAACACACTTGCAACAAAAAGGACTAAGCGAGGGAGGAATCTACTCTAACAGCTAAGGCAACAGAAGCCACACAAATGGCCATTCACAATCATTTCTCTTTTGATTCCACAGTTTAACATGCTCAATTTTGTGATGCTCTCCTCAGAAAATGAATGCAACTAAAGCTGCCTTTCCACACAATAGCCCTGGCACCCTCACTGCTTCCTTTCATATAAAGCATGTGCTTTTAGAAGTAAAGCACATGAGTTGGCTCTGCTGCAGCAGGATTTTGGGAGAAAGAGCCACTCAAACTCTGCACCTCTGCTTCCCTTCCCAAGGCTGCCCTGTAACCCAAACTGCTGAAGAGTCTCTACAACCCTGCACGTAGCTCATGGCGTTACTAAGCAAATGTTTTGCACTTGTCACCGCAAGTACCACAGCTTCATATGGCTGAAAAGGTTCATTAAAAGCCTGTTCAGAAACCCAAGTCTCTCAGGTGACAGGTTGTAAAATGCCTTAATGAAGAAGGGTATAAAGCTGCTGCTAACACCAGTGGCAGTGACCTCCAACTGAGGGCTTTACCATGCACCAAAGCTTATGTTGGCCTAGAGCCAATTCTGCGTTTAGCCACCTATTCAGAGATCTCTCCTCAAACTAATTTGCCCCCATCTCATTGTTCTTAATCATGTTCCCTGGCTCATTTTCCTCATTACCTAAAACAAACTGATATAATTTTGTTTCCCGTGAACTGTACGCCCACCTCTCCAGAATGGAACAGACACCAGAGTGGAACCTTCATGTATCTTGCTCAACACTGTGTCCTCAGCAGCTAAAGCAGTGCCTAGCACAGAGAAGGTCTCTCAAGAAACACATGCTAAACCAAAAGAATGAATGCAGTGCAGCAATCAGTAAAGGAACACTGTACCTCTAGGAAACTGAGGCAAAGGATTTAATCTGTGTGAGGCAGCACAGAAGTGAATGGCAGAGCTACAAAACATGTGACAAAATACACAAGCCCATTTGGGGAAAAATGCTTGCGCTTTGGAAAGTCACTTCACCTGGCAATACTACAGCTGTGCCCTCGTGGGTAAAATAGCATCATCCACCTTGTAGGGTTGTTATGAGGATTACAGGAGACACAACAGAAAGTGGAGATGTGCCCTGCACATAACAGATAATCAAGCAACAGTAGCTCTTCTTGTTTTGCTGCTTCTGAAGGCTCTCTGAAAAGGACCTGGCAGTTGAGGATCTAGGATTCCCATGTGCTGATACTCTCAGCCAATCTTTTTGGTTTGACAGCAGTCCTTCAGGGACTGTCTCATTTTATAAAATCCTCAGTAGAGATACCAACCTCTAAAATAATTGTGAAGGAGTAAAAAGAAATAGGCTAATATGTATCAGGCGAGCACACATTGTTGAAAATATCATGTTGCATATATTTCAGTTAATTCATACAATCACAAGAGAAAATCTGTAAATTTCGTCTTTTTTTTTTTTTTTTTTTTTTAGTTGTATGAATTGATATAAAATCTTTGTGGATGTATCAAAGCTGTCTGGGAATTACTTATATTTGGGGTGCAGGTGTGTGTACTATGAGGTAATGTGAATAGAGAATTCATGGAGTAAAATCAGCAATGTTGCAGGTATATGATCTGCAAAAGTTTATAACCTTCTATATATGAGTTTTCAAATTGTAATACCTGGTGTATATTTCTAAGAATTCTTTTTTTGTTGTTTTTGAAGACAGGGTCTTGCTCTGTCACCTAGGGTGGAGTACAGTCGTGCAATCTTGACTCACTGCAGCCTTCACCTCCTGGGCTCAAGTGATCCTCCCAAATAGCTGGGACTACAGGCATGCACCGCCATGCCTGCTAATTTTTTATATGTTCTGTAGAGATGGGGTTTGTCATGTTGCCCATGCTGGTCTCGAACTCCTGGGTTCAAGTGTAATCCCAGAATGCTGAGAATACAGGCAGGAGCACTTCACCCAGCCTTCCCAACAATTCTTGACATTGATGTGGTTGTATTTTGCTTTTCTTTCCTGGCTTTTAGGATTGTGAGATAGTATTACATTGGTATAATAGGTATTTTTACATACTCAAGGGCCCTAAAAAATTGGAGTCCAGCCTGAAACTTCTGGGCCCTCCACATGTTAGTGTAACATAGTTTAAGGAAAGTAGAAAAATTACCCCCCAAGGTTTAATTCAAAAAATAAGGAAAATAAGAAGAAAAAAGGAAACAGGTTCAAAGGCCTGGGCACAAATGAAGCTAGGTCTGCATTCTATATTTAATAATGACATTGACCACTAATCATATTATTGGGAGCTTACCATATACTAGATTCTGTTGTAAATAATTACATATATTGTCATTTAATCCTCAGCAAAATTCTTTGAGGTTGTACTATGATCACCATCCCTATTTCACAGGCAAAAAACTGTAGCATACAAAAACATGGGCCACATTTGGTCCATGGGCCTTACTGACCAAGAATAAGTGACTAGCCTTACAGCTCAGCTTATTCACCTGTAAAATGGGTTAAATACACTTGCCCTGGCTAATTCATAGTATTAAGAAATTCATAGGTGGGGAAAATACACGAAAATGTTTGCAGACATTTATCTAGAATTTGATGCTTACAGAGTAATCCTCACAACAACCACTTGAGACCTTTCCCAGATGAAGACCCAAGAGATAAAGCAATTTGCTCGTAATCCCTTAGCTAGTCAGTTGCTGACTGGATGGGGCAGTGGAAAAAGGGCAAGGCTGCAGCCTAAGACCTGACCACTTGCCTCTAGCAGCCTTAGAGTCCCTCTTAATCCTTTGATTATCACTTTCCTCACCTGCAAAACAGTGAGGACAATACCCAGTGATATTCTGAATGACTGCTGTGAGAATGAGAAATCAAGTCAGTAAAGTGTCATGTGCAGAAAGCTCTTGATGAATTGCAGCTGCTAATTTACTATCACAGAATCAGTCTAAAAATGAAGTTCAAATCTCTGACTTCAAATCCTGTAAAGAACATGCACTTTTAAGACCTTTTACTGAAATTGCTTAGCTCGTTATACTCAAGTTATCAATATCTCTATCCTATTACAAAAATGAACATAGGTGAAATCATCAGTAAAAGCATTCTTTCATTTAATCAGGAGGAAAAAAACATAATTCCTTCTTTTCTTTCTTTTTCTTTTTTTTTTTTTTTTGAGACAGAGTCTTGCTCTGTCACCCAGGCTGGGGTGCAGTGGCACGATCTTGGCTCACTGCAAGCTCCACCTCCTGGGTTCACGCCATTCTCCTGCCTCAGTCTCCTGAGTAGCTGGGACTACAGGCACGTCCCACCACACCCGGCTAATTTTTTGTGTTTGTAGCAGAGACGGGGTTTCACCACGTTGGTCAGGCTGGTCTCGAACTCCTGACCTCAGGTGATCTGCCCACCTGGGCCTCCCAAAGTGCTGGGATTACAGGCATGAGCCACCACACCCGGCCACAATTCCTTCTTAATTTTACTTTATAAAATCTTACTCTTTTAGTATAAAGGAGTTTAGTTTCATGCAAGCAGTATATCAAGTAGATGGGAAACGTAAGACATAGTATGTGATTTTAAACTTTTAAATTTCTACCTTAAGTGCTATCAACTGTTTGAAAAACCAGTTATCATTATTGCTGTTATTTCCCTAATTCTGTTAGTTTCTGTGAGTCTTTAAAATCATTTTTCATTCTTTCCTTTCTACTATCTCATTCCCAAACTAAGAATTATCATGTAGATACTATACTTGTGAAACAGAGTGTATGGACCTCTACCATTTATGGCTTTCAAGTGTTACTAATTTTGCTTTTGACATTTTTTAAGAACTCTCAGAAAAGTTTTAATAATGAAATCTAGAAAATTTACTAGGAATACATACAACTCAAATTTAACACTAAAATGTGATTAAGAAATTGATAGTTATCCTTTCCATGCCAAAGCCCTAAGCAATTTTTAAAATATCATTTTTGCATACCATTTTGTACTTGGTTCTGTTCGATCAAAAGCACATTTTGCCTTTCATTAAATACTAAACTATATTTATTTCCATAAATAATTATCATCGCAATAACACAAATGTGAAAATAAATATTACCGTCCCCACTAATTTCATCTGCAGATCCAGGTGGCATGCAAAGAAAGGGAAGTAGGGAACAGAGGGAGGGAGACATAGGAAGGAGAAGAGGGAAGAGAGGGGAAAACACTATTAAAATGACAAGTAAACCAAAGTGTAAGAAAAATAAAAAAAATTACCCCCCAGGGTTTAATTCAAAAGATAAAGGAGGATTGTAGTGGTAGTATGTTTACTTGAATCTGAGGGCATAATGCCAAGTTTAAAGCTGTCAATGTATTACATGAAGTTACACAGCTAAAGTATTAGAGTGTAAACTGGATTCTGCCACACTAAGCAAAGTTAATTTGACTGCCTCTTACAATTAAATTTTAAAAATGGTTTCTACCTTCCTCAAAGGGAACTTGTGTCCCCTCAGATAAAAATGCAAATAAGCTAGTTATTAATCTGTATGTTTAGTTATAAGAAGGGAATAACCCCTTAGCAAGCCCATTCCAATGAGCCAGTGGGATTTAAATATTACAAGGTAGACACAGGCCAAGCCCACTACTATAAACTGTGGGGAGTGCGGTACTTGAAGCTCTGCTGACAACAAAGGTTACCATTTAAGTTTGCACGGAAGAAATTTTGTTTTGAATAGTTTGGAGAAATTACTGTTTCAATTATTGTAAACAATCTTTGCTTTTCTAGAAAATGCTCCAAATGGTATAGCTGTCTCTACTATGCAGCAGCCCTAAGTATCTGTCCCCAAAGCATGAAAAGCAGACAACTAGGGAGTCACTATGACCATTCTCCTTCATTCAGTTGCATGCTATATTAGGAAATCCATAATGCAAAAAGTGTGATCCTGCTGACCTCTGTGGGAAAACACTCAAACAGCACAAATGAAACTGAGAAACAACTTCTTGCCCTGTCATGCATTTAAAAACCAGCAAACAGGCAAACAAAAAATCTTCTCTTTACGAGAGTAACCCAAAGATGGTCAGACATAAAACCTTGCCCCCACCCCAACCCCGTTATTGCTTCTGAACAATGAACAGCACATACACTAATATTCGATAAAGCTACGATCTGTTCAGGATAATCTATAAGCATCAAGTTAGAGTTAGTTTCTCTGGAGTGCTCTGGTTAATAGGAGAGCCTGTGCAAATATGAGTGCAGTACCCGTAGAAGGAGGATCATGGGAACAGAAGACCAAAGGGAGAAAGCGCCTAGCTTTCTTAACTTTATGTTGGCAGTGACTGACTCCTTTATAAAGAGGCAAGAGGGGAAAGAGAAAAATAGAAACAAATTATTTCAATACAAAAGACAACTTTTGTTACATTTAAAGGCTTATCTATAAAAACAGATACAAAATTGCAATGCTTTTATTTTGACCATTGGCATGCCTTATTTCCTACTATGATTGACTTGAGTTTTAAAAAACATACTAATATTTTAAAATTTAATTTCCTGTAGATTAGCACTTGCTACAGAAACAAGCCTTAAGACTCTCCCAGCCCTGTAGAGCCAGCCAATTGAACATTCAGGTATTTTTCCAAATGACAACATTTAAAGGAAAAAACAAAGATCAATAAATAATTCAAGACTCTTGTGAACACATTCAACCATAAAGAAAAAAAATAGCAGAAAAATAGCAGTTCTTCATTTGTGAAACAGTTTTACGATCAACTTTCCCCAAATTATTATCAAAGACACTCACAGCTCTTGAGTTATATACTTTACATAAATTACCTTAACATAAAAACCGGTGATGAGGATCTTTGAAAACATAAATTGCAAAACCTCTACTAGCAATATTGATTCATGTGCTCACTCATTCACGTACTCAAAGCTCATTTTAGAGTCAAAAAGCTGGATCAATAAGACACATCTCAGCTCTCCAGAAGCATATAGCAAAATGAGAAAACAAGCAGCAATTGCAGTATGGTAATAGCAATAGTGCACAAGTGTGAAAGTGAAGTCAAAGCCAGGGACGCAGGGATGTAGCCCTTTAAGATGCAGCAGTCATTAACATATGACAGACACAGGTAACATCAACATTTAACTGCATACTCACAGGGTATCATAAAGAAAGATCAGAAGTATGGACCCAAGAACAAGGGTCAGGACTGTTTGCCCACCAAGATGGTAACAATCTTATTGACATTGTCAACACATTAGGAACAGAAATGAGAACAGAAATGTACACTTCAGTAATATTTTTCAAACGGCATGCTTTGATCCTATTAACATTTTTTGTTTGTTTGTTTGTTTTTGAGAAGAAGTCTCGCTCTTGTCCCCCAAGCTGGAGTGGAATGGCGCAATCTCAGCTCACTGCAACCTCTGCCTCCGGGTTCAAGGGATTCTCCTGCCTCAGCCTCCCGAGTAGCTGGGATTACAGGCACCTGCCACCACGCCCAGCTAATTTTTTTTTTTTTTTTTTTTTTTTTAGTAGAGTTGGAGTTTCACCATGTTGGCCAGGCTGGATTCAAACTCCTGACCTCAGGTGATCTGCCCACCTTGGCCTCCCAAAGTATTGTGATTACAGGCATGAGCCACTGCGCCTGGCCGATCCCATTAACATTTACTGACAATTTCATCTTACTGCTTGATTTGAAAAGCTACCTTTACACACTCTAAATTTCTGGAGTTTGTATATGATGGCCCTAGAGTAAAGTATAAACTGGTCTCTCAGTTAAGAAGATGGGCCTGCCAGCCTGTGTAACATAGCAAGACCCTGTCTCTACAAAAAAATTCAAAAATTAGCCAGGTGTGGTGTCGCGCACCTGTGGCCCCAGCTATTGAGGAGGCTGAGTTGGCAGGATTGCTGGAGCTAGGAGGTAGAGCCTGGACCACAGAAGCAGAGCCTCTGAACTCCAGCCTGGCAACAGAGGGAGACCCTGTCTCGCCAAAATGGGCCTGACAACTGGATGCACTGTTTGATGCGGGATGGGATTTTGGACTAGAGGCTGGGAAAGGGAAAGATCAGGAAGCAATAGCAATACGGGACATTATTGGGATGAAATAATTTGGACTGTGGATAAGAGCATTTCTTCAGTATTAAATTTCCTGATTTTGATAATTATACTCTGATCATATAAGATGACATCTTTGGTCTTAAACACACACTGAAATGTTTATAAGGGGCACCATGTCTGTAACTTGCTTTCACATGATTCAAGGAAAAAAACTAACAACAACAAAAAAACCTATAGAGTGATAAAGCAAGTGAGCCAAACATAAACATAGTGAACTGGAGGAAAGAACATAAGAGACATCACATTACTATTCTTACAACCATTCTCAAGGGTAAAGTTACAGAAAAATAAAAGATACATGGAACACTAGCTCTGGAGCCAGACAGTTTGGATTCAAACACTGGCTCAATTACTCATTCTGACCTTGGATACATTGCTCAACTTCTGTTCCTTGGCTCTCTCATTTGTAGAATGGGGTCATAACGGAAGCTACCTCCAGTAAGGAGGTTGGGAAAGGATTCCATGGGATTCTCTGGGCACCTAGAACAGAGTAATCACTCCACAAGTGTTGGCTCTTCTTATTTTCCTACTGTTCATTTCTAAACTGGACTGAATATTCTTTATACTAACTGAAAAAGTGAATTTTCTAAAAAAGTACAACTCTTTTTGAGTAATACCAAGAATATTACCACACATCATAAAAACAAAAACAAAAAGGATTAGGACTTTTATTGTATTCAAGATAATCCCTTTAATTATTGAATACCTGCCATAAACTAGGCATACCATGTAGGTGCTGGAGCCAGAGCAGTGAACAAAACAGACACCTAAACTTACGTTTTAGTAAGGGAGAAGGAAGATAAAATAAGTAAATTATATGGGATGTCAACATGTAAGTGCTAGTGAAAAACCAGCAGAAGAAGGAGTATTTTCAGGTGGGGCTATCATTTTAAATATGGTGATTACGGAGGAAGTCATCTGCAAAGACTTCAGGAGGAGAGGGAAAGGACCATGCACACATCAGGGGAGGCCAGTGCAGCAGACACACAGGCCTTGGCTCTGCAGAGGTCAGTGTGAGCACATGCTGAGGAGCAGCAGGGAAGTCAGGTGAGGCGGATGAAGAGTTGGGAGTGGGAAGGGGGAGGTGGCACTGAGACACACTCAGTGAGGTATCAGAGTGTCTAAGACCTCTTAGCTCATGGTAAGGGCACTGGCTTTTATTCTGAATGATGTCAAGAGTCATTCAGGATATTATTATTTCCTTTTAAAGGAAAAGAGAGAGTTCCTACATTGTTTCACAAATTCTAGGAATGTGAAGATAATGGGTAAGGCCGCTAGTCAGAAAAAAATGCCTTTCAACAATTGCTCCGGGCCTGGGTGCAGGATAGGGGTGAGGAGGGCATGACTGAAGCCCTGCACTCCTGCCTCTCTGGGCCTGATAAATTTTGCAGACCTCACATACCTCAGGCTGCTCTGAGCAACTTTTCCTTTCTCACCAGTCCAACTTTTTTTTTTTTTTTTGAGACGGAGTCTCGCTGTGTCTCCCAGGCTGGAGTGCAGTGGCGTGATCTCGGCTCACTGCAAGCTCCGCCTCCCGGGTTCATGCCATTCTCCCGCCTCAGCCTCTCAAGTAGCTGGGACTACAGGCGCCCGCCACCACGCCCGGCTAGTTTTTTGTATTTTTAGTAGAGACGGGGTTTCAACATGTTAGCCAGGATAGTCTCGATCTCCTGACCTTGTGATCCACCCGCCTCGGCCTCCCAAAGTGCTGGGATTACAGGCTTGAGCCACTGCGCCCGGCCTACCAGTCCAACTTTCTATGTGATTACGCTGGTTCATATTTACCTCAGTCTCAACTAGCTTACTGCAATCCTACCTATTCCCTTTTAGAAGGCTCCCAGGAAGCCTTTGAAAAATGACAGATGATGTCACTCTTCTCATTCTCTGTTCTTTTTTGTACTGAGTTACCTGTTCTCTTTGGCTTTTGGGGTACAGGGATTACTCCATACTGTGAGGGAGAACTTGACCTTTGTATGTGTGGCAACGTGTGATCAATTGGCAAGTCACCAGCAAAAGCGGCAGTTTTGGAGTGGCTAACAGTGGTCACAGTGAATGGTTATAACTGCAGAGGGCTACTTATTTCTCTACACATTTAGATAAGAAAAGCAAAATTTGAACACTTGGAGGCTAAGGAACACTCACCACCAAGGGGTAAGACTCCTATGGCAGATGACAGAATGGGCTGATTGGTGTTGGGTCACCCATTAGCATCGCAGGAATGTCTCTGCAGCATGGAACACTGTGGAACATTATGTAGCCTGGTCCTAATGTCAGAGGCATCTGAACCAGAGCAACTCCATCTTGAATAGGGGCTTGGTAAAATAAGACTGAGACCTACCGGGCTGCGTTCTCAGGAGGTCAGGAATTCTAAGTCACAGGATAAGACAGGAGGTTGATAGAAGATACAAGTCATAATAAAGACCTTGCTGATAAAACAGCTTGTGGTAAAGATGCTGGCCAAAACCCACCAAAACCAAGATGGTGACAAAAGTGACCTATGGTCATCCTCACTGCTTACGATATGCTAATTATAATGCATTAGCATGCTAAAGACGCTCCTACCAGTGCCATGACAGTTTACAAATGCCATGGCAAGGTCAGGAAGTTACTCTGTATGGTCTAAAAAGGGAAGGAACCCTCAGTGTTGGGAATTGCCCACCTCTTTCCCAGAAAACTCATGAATAATCCACCCCATGTTTAGCATATAATCAAGAAGTAACTATAAGTATCCTTAGTCCAGCAGCCCACACTGCTGCTCTGCCTACGGAGTAGCCATTCTTTTATTCCTTTGCTTTCTTAATAAACTTGCTTTCATTTTATCCTATGGATTTGCCTCAAATTCTTTCTTGAGCCAGATCTAAGAACCCACTCTTGGGGTCTGGATAGGAACCCCTCTCAGTAAACACCATGGTATTTCCCTCTTTTGGGGGAACCAGGATTCAATGTAAAAGTGGGAACCAGGCATGGTGGCTCATGCCTGTAATCCCAGCACTTGGGGAGGCAGAGGTGGGCAGATCACCTGAGCTCTGGAGTTGGAGACCAGCCTGGGAAACACGGCAAAATACTGTCTTTACAAACAATACAAAAGCTAGTCAAGCGTGGTGGTGTGTGCTTGTAGTTCGCAGCTACTTGGGAGGGTGAGGTGTGAGGTATGTTTGATCCCGGGATATAGAGGTTGCAGTGAGCCAAGATCACGCCACTGCACTCCAGTATGGACAACAGAGCAAGACCCTGCCTTAAAACATGGCACAAGTATACATATGTAACAAACCTGCATGTTATGCACATGTACCCTAGAACTTAAAGTATAATAATAATAAATAAATAAAAAAGTAAAAAAAAAAAAAAAAAAAAGACCATTAGAAAAAAAAAAAAAAAAAAAGTGGGGTCCTTGATTTTTTTTTAAGACAAGGTTTTGCTATGTTGCCCATGCTAGTCTCTAACTCCTGGGCTTAAGGAATCTGACTGCCTCAGCCTCCCAAAGTGCTGGGATTATAGGTGTGAGTCACCATACCAGGCCCTTGATTTTTACACTGGGCCTTCCAGTTATGCCTGCTTTTCAAATATTTAAATATTAGGCCCTGAAAACTGCAAATGCTTTATTTGCCCAATTCATTAAAGGGCTCCAACTTGAAGTCAGTAATCTAATTAAAAACAAGCTAAGTTGAAAAGAACACCTATCAAAATAAATCAGTCTCCAAAATACAACTTTCTGACATTTAGCTGCCTGTTTTGAAATCCTCTGTCAAAGAAATTTACACCTATAAAGGAAATTACCGTTTTTAAGGGCATCTTCCCCACTGCACCTAAACCACTAAAACATTATCTTCATGTTCCTGGAATCTGTGATATAAAGAACAATGGACAATCAATAGTTTATTATTATTATCATTGAGAGTCTTGCTGTGTCCATCCAGGCCGGAGTGCAGTGGTGTGATCTTGGCTTACTATAACCTCCGCCTTCCAGGTTCAAGCAAATCTTGTGCCTAAGTCTCCTGAGTACCTGGGATTACAGGCATTCGCCACCACACCCGGCTAATTTTTGTATTTTTAATAGAGACAGGTTTCACCATGTTGGCCAGGCTGGTCTGGAACCTCCAACCTCAGGCGATCCGCCTGCCTCGGCCTCCCAAAGAGCTGGCAATACAGGTGTAAGCCACCACACCTGGCCAATACTTATATTATTTTAATGCAAATTCTTGGTAAACAATTTAAGAACTGTCTGTTCTTTTTTCCTTTATAAATCCTGTAATTGCCACTAATCAGAGTACATATACAGGGCAACTTCAATCTATGACTCGGTCTTCTAAATATATTCCCAGTGTAAACCTTAAAGGAAAAAGCTTATGCAAAATTAATGTAAGTACAGAGTTTATTTCCAGGAACAATTTGGATTTGTCAATAGATTGGATACAGGAGAAGAAAACAGAGAATAGCATCAAGAATAACCCCAAGGATGATCTGATCGGCCAGAAGGAAAGTAGTGCCATTTAGTGAGTGGAGACGGGGAGAGAAGCAGGCTTGGTGTGAATATCAGTTCATTTCGAGTATATTAACTCTGAAATGCTTATGAGACACCAGATTCCACACGGTGAGAACGTAGTGGCCACAGGGGTTTGAAGTTCAAGAAAGAAGTCTGAAAAACTAAGATAACAATCTGAGAGTCACCAGCATAATTAAGTCATGAAACACAATGAGATCCCCGAGGGAGTGACTGTGGCTGACACAAAGTGTCAGAAGAACTGAGTCCTGGGATCCTCAGGCGTGAAGTGTTGAATAACAAGGAGTGAGGCAGGAAGAATATGGTATTCTGGAAGCAAAAGCACGGTAATTTCAATAAGGAGCAACACTGAATCACAATAACTCACATAAAGAGTTCTTCTATCATAAGGGGACCAGTGATGTCAGAAGGGGGCTACTAAGGTGGGGAAATCAGAGTGGGTGATGTGCAAATGAAACCAGAGCTAACCTGATTAAGCCTGCCAAACTTAACCTGCCTTGTTTGCTGTATGAGGCCGTTATTGTATTGCTATCAAGAAATACTGGAGACTGGGTAATTTATAAAGAAAAAAGGTTTTCATCGGCTCACAGTTCTGCCAGCTTTATGTAAAGCATGGTGCTGACATCTTTTCGGTTTCTGGGGAGGCCTCAGGAAGCTTACAATCATGGCAGAAGGTGAAGAGGGAGCAGGCACATCACACAGCAAAAGCAAGAGCAAGGGGTGGGGTGGGGAAGAGCCACATACTTTAAAGGACCAGTTCTAATGTGAACTCAGAACCAGAGATCACGCATCACCAAAGGAATGGCCCAAGCCATTCATAAGGGATCTGCCTCATGATTCAAGCACCATCCACCAGGCCCCACCTCCAAAACTGGGGATTACATTTCAACATGAGATTTGGGCAGGAATAAATATCCAAATAATATCGGTTGCTTTTAGTCACTTAGATTTAGAAACTCCCACTATCAAGTCAAATAGCCAGACAATCCATAACTAAACTCCCACTAGCTTCCTGTAGGTCACTGCAGTAATGGGTGCTTTAAGTTGTTTTTCAGAAAGTAGAGGGCAGCTCTTGCCCAGCTCAAGCAGCTTGAGGCCACTGATCCTTCAAACGGGCTTATGCCAATGCAGGAGAGATGACCATATGACATCAGAGCTGCAAACTCTTCCCTCAGATCATGGTCATGCTACCATTTTCTGAACATGCCTTCTATGAAGAGTCAGGAAGCCTATGTGTGTGCAGATCACTTATTAACTCACTTTTCCTTATACCCAATCACTTTTTCCCATGCCTTCAACTGCCCTGCTCCTTTATCCCATAAATATCCCTAAAACTTCATCTTTGGGGAGGCAACTTTGACATTTGTTCTCTCATCTCTCACATGGCAGCCTTGGGAATAAGATCTTTTCCCTTTGGCAAAACCTGTTGCCACAATGATTGGCTTGCTGCACATAGGGAAAAAATCTAACAGTAGTAGAGCAGGGAAAATTCCTGACCAGGTAACAAGTGATAGAAGGTAGACTGGTAACAAGTTAGACTTAATTGGGCTGGGCCTGGTGGCTCATGCCTGTAATCCCAGCACTTTGGGAGGTTGAGGCACACAGACCACTTGAGGCCAGGAGTTTGAGACCAGCTAACATGGAGAAATACTGTCTCTACCAAAAATACAAAAATTAACCAAGTGTCTGTAGTTTTAGCTACTCAGGAGGCTAAGGCACAAGAATTGCTTGAACCCAGGAAGCGGAGATTGCAGTAAGCCAAGATCGTACCACTGCACTCCAGCCTGGGTGACAGAAAGAGGTTCTGTCTCCAAAAAAAAAAGTAGTAGATCTAATTGGGTGAGGACAAGTCATCTATTGTACCTATTGTGAGACCAAGGCAGGCAGCACTTATGGCTGGCAAATGCTGGAGGTTTAAGGAAAGGTTCACAGTGGCTGTGAGACAGAACTGAAAGTAAGACCAAAGCAATGTGATTGTGCTATTCACTTTAAGGTTCAGTTGTGCTACAGCAGACATAGGACAGAACAAGCTGGCTTTATTGGCAGTGTTTCTGCCAAGTGAGTTAAAAACAAACAAAACAGTAGGGCAGAGATGATGAGGACGTATGCCAGGGAAGGATACCATTATCAATCAGGGGTTTTACGCTTGTTAAGAAACCAGAGAAGACACAAAAGTGTGATGTAGACAGCAGAATGGGGATGGGATCAAGGAACAAGCTAGAAAAATTGGAGGTGGTGGTCAGAGAGGGCTTTCTTAAAATTGAAATTATAGGAAAGTCATAGTTGTAGATAAAGTGTAGGCCCTACAGGAACGAGACTAGCATACAGCACCATTGGAAGAATGGAGAGAAGAGGTGCTGGGGCTAGACACAGTGGGTCACACCTGTAATCCCAGCACTGTGGGAGGCCAAGGCGGGGAGATCACCTGAGGTCAGGAGTTTGAGACCAGCCTGGCCAACACTGTGAAACACCGTCTCTACTAAAAATACAAAAAATTAGCTGAGTGTGGTGGCGCACACCTGCAATCCCAGCTACTCGGAGGGCTGAGGCAGGAGAATCGCTCGAAACCGGGAGGCGGACGTTGCAGTGAGCCAAGATTACGCCACTGCACTCCAGCCTGGGCGACGGAGTGAGACTTCATCTCAAAAAAAAAAAAAAAAAAAAAAAAAAAAGACGTGCTGGAAGAACTGCCTACCATGATTACTGAAATCCTTCCAAACTACGATGGGGGATGCTGGAGAAGTGACAGTGAACTGGGTGCTCAGAACTTTGAGGAACATAGGATAGCCTTGTTCTGATATGTGAGATTCAAAGCTGGTGTTTTTGAGGGAGAAGAGTCTGAAAGGGGCAATGAAAATCAAAGGATATTTACCTCATCTCCAGTGCTAGTGCTACCATGGTTCTCAGACATCATCAGTAGGGCTACAGAGGCACCAAGGGGTATCAGTGACCTCCAGAGTTTTAGTTAGAGGAAGGTGACAAAGAAGAATATATAGAGAAGTCCCAGAAGACACAGGTGTAGTGTTTTAGAAGTTGGGGGAAATCAAGCAATGAAGACAAAACAGGGGGTATGCAGAGGGTATGTGAGCAACAAGGGAGTCTGGGGCTTCTGGAGGAACAGGTACGAATGGGATAAAGAGCACAATGAGAATAGTTCAACTGGATTAGCATTTTCCTTTTTATTTCTAGTTACATAAGTAAGGCGATATTCTCCTTTGACCATACCTCTCAATTCTGTTCTTCTCCTTGGGCATGAGGGTGTGGTGCTGACAAAGCTGCACACTACCTGAGCTCTGTGTTCCAGGAAACAGGTTTCCCAGTAATCATCCAACCTGGGGTGGTCACGGGGGAACCCCCTATCCCAACACGTGAAAAACACACAAATTCATACTGACATTTTAAAAAGAAAATCTCAAAGAATGACATCTGACTAGCAAGGTAAAATTTATTACTTTAAAAACTGGTAAATAAAGGAAAAGAAAAAGGCAGTTTTCCTGTCTTCCCAGAAGAAGCCTGTTACCGAGTGTAATGAAGCAGCTGGTGAGGGAAAGCTGTCTCTAGAAGCATTCCAGCTAAACAAAGGGAGAAGAAATGGCAGGATTCACAGGGTGCCATTTTGTGGCCTCTGATGAAACCTAAGCATTAATGTCAATAGCTGCTAAAACTATTAGGTGAAATGCTCATGGGGACGTTCCCATGTATGGATCAGAGAATGATGGGACCTAAACCCATTGATTAGTCTTCACATCACAAAGAACAACCAGATGTACATCACCTATGAAGTTTTCTTGGCGGTGGGGTGGGGGAGCAGGGCGGGGCGGAAATCAAGCCCAAACTGGATCAAACTTCTCTAGATTCTAACAAGCAGCTTATGGGAAATAAAGGGGCCAGAAAAGAATAGGTTAAACAAAACAGCATCATAGAGATGTAATCAGCCTAATCCAGAACGAGAATAGGAAAACGGACACAATTTCTTCAACAGATTAATTGCAACTAGTTAACAAACAATCAACAAGGTCTAGCTGACACATACAGGAGATGCTGCAAGCAAATTCACAAAGTACTTCTTGTCTGACTCTTGTTTAGATGAAACCACATATGAAAATGGGACAATAAGGGACATTTGAACACTGACTGGATAGCTGATAATGTTTTGTAAAAAAAAAAAAAAAGAGTCTCATCTTTTAGGAATAGTTATAGGTGAAATATGCCTTAGATTCGTTTTAGAATAACCAGTAGGGATTATGTGTGTATGTAAGTGGATGGAGGCAGAGGTGAAATAAAATTGGCCAGAAGATTTTAGTTGCTGAATCTGCGTGATGATGATATGAAAAATCATGATACAATTCTATTCTCTCTTTTCTGTATATGTTTGAAATTTTCCATAAAAAGTTTTAAAAACTCAAAATTCAAAAGCACAGTAGGCACTTAATATTTGTTCATTTCCATGGTCTCCTCTTTGTAAAGGTATCAAAAATATTTTGTCTTGACTCATGCAGTTTGATTTTAATTCACAATTATTGTATAGCTATAAGCTACAAACTGGGTGGGGAAAGACTTGAGGTCAAATTCTACAATTTATATTTTAAACTTTCAAGCATTCCCTTTAAAATTATTTTCTTCAAAGGAAAAAAAAAAACTAGGCCTTTTGATGTTAGCAATATTTATTTTATATTTGGTAAGATGATGATACTTGGGCTTCTTGTGTTTTAGTAACACATTTTTAAAAAAAGACTGAGAAGCTTAATTATTGTTAATAAGTTTCGCCAGAGGATCAAGATGGTTCATGAGCCAAGTATACCCAACACTGCCAACTGTGAAGCATTTATTTTATAAAGACAAAAATACATTTTTGTTTATAATACTCTCATATATTTCTTTCTCCTTTATAGCGTGGAGGCTGCTTGGGAGAAGATGGGAATAATCTCTTCTGGAAACAAAATTTTAAGACTGAGCTGGATTTCTGTGGGCTGGAACAAGTTTATAAAAACAAAAATCCACTTTAGATTTTTGTTGTACTCATTATTGCTCAGCTTTTCATTTAGCCTTTTTAAAAATTTGAAAGTGCCTCAGGCTACCTCTTGCCAGGGAGGTCTGTGAGTTTCTGTCTGCACTGTCTGCACTGACTGCAGCTGAGACGAGAAGTCCAACTCAAGGGTGAAGGAGTGGTTCTGGGTCCTTTTTCAAGATACTACTTAACAACATACGATGTTGAGATTTCAAAACCTACATGACTTCCAAGTATTCTTCTCAACTGCTTTAGAACCCATAGAAGAAAGGGTACGACTAAGAAGAACACCCAAATCTCAGTAGTGGCATAGGGAGTTCAAATGATGTAATGGTGGGAGAGGGAAGGCTATAGGAAAGAAGGTAGCACAGCTGGGCTATTTTGATTATTCACTTCCTTATTCATGCACAACACGATCAGCCAGTCTGTCTGTATGAAGTCAGTGACAACTGTACACTTCTCAATGGTTTGGAGTCTCTCCTAATACCAGACTGACTACAAAACACTATTCATGACTGTTGAAACTAGAATAATTTCCAGTGAGCCAGGTACTAGGAATAGGTCAATAACATTCAACACCTACTACTTTGTGCACATAAAAATTATTAGAAGAATTAATTTGATTACATTATGTTACAAATCATATAATTCACAAAAATGAATTTATCTTTTAAAATTTAGTTGTTTTTTTTGGGGGGAGGGGGCAGGGTCTCTCTTTGTCACCCAGGATGGAGTACAGTGGGGTGATCTTAGCTCAATGCAACCTCCAAATCCCAGGGTCAAGGGATCCTCCTACCTCAGTCTTCTGAGTAGCTGGGACTATGGGCACACGCCACCACGCCTGGCTACATTTTTTGCAGAGACAGGGTTTCACCATGTTGCCCAGGCTGGTCTCAAACTCTTGGGCTCTGTCTGCCTTGATCTCCCAAAGTGCTAGGACTACAGGCGTGAGGGCACTGTGCCTGGCCTAAATTTAGTTTTACTTTTTAATTTTTTCAGTGTCCCTTGGATTTGGTAGGGAAAAAAATGAACTACTTATATAACAGGTGATAGTGCTCTAAAATTAGGGCAAAGTTTTTTTTTCTTTTCTTTCCCCTTTTAATTCCTAAAGGCTAGCGTTTAAATCAAGCTTTCAGCAACAGAGGCTACCTTGGTAACCCACACCATTATCAAAATTGAAATTAGAGTGTAAAACTAGACAGAAGAACGTTTTTCAAACTTGAATACAGGGCACATTTCTGAATTTTAATGAAAGAGTTGGAACTGAGTCAGTACTATCCTATTCCTAATAAATGGGGGGAAAAGAACCTTAATGGAATCACACTCAAACTCTTCCAAAGTATTATTTCCTTCCACACATTTATATCATCAAGCTTTAGAAATGAGCCAACATAGGCTAGGTGCGGTGGCTCACACCCGTAATTCCAGTATTTTCAGAGGCAGAGGCAGGCGGATCGCTTGAGCCCAGGAGTTTGAGACCAGCCCAGGCAACATAGGGACACCCTGTCTCTACAAAAAAAATATAAAAATTCACCAGGCATGGTGGTGCACACCGGTAGTCCCAGCTACTTGGGAAGCCAAGGCAGGAGGATTGCTTGAGCCGGGAGGTTGAGGCTGCAGTGAGCTGAGATCAAGCCACTGCATTCCAGCCTAGGTGACAGAGGGAGACCGTGTCTCCAAAAAAAAAAAAGAAATAAAAAAAAGAAATAAATGAGTCAATATGGTCTAACGTAAAGAGAACAAACCTTGTAGTCCAAGATGAAGATTTCCAGCAGGCTATTACTCACTAGGTGTGTGAACTTGGCCAAACCACTTCGGCTCTGAGTGTCTTAATTTCATGTGTAAGGTGAAAATATTACGAAGACTCTCATGAGGTTTAAACAAAATGACACTTGTGGATGGGTCAGGCATGATCTCTAAGCCACATGCATATGTAAATAACCACCTGTATTTATAAGTGGCATAGTCATGAATAGGTAACAAACCTAGTATATCAGAGACCACACAGAAAGAGATAAAATGCAGTAATTATTATAGATGATACCACCTTACATTTTATAGAACTTTACAGTTTACAAACCACCTTTGCATATACAAGTGAGCTGTTTTAGAATCTGTAATGAAGCAGCTTAATACAAAATACAAATAACATTTATTTCATTAGATGTTTTAATAGTTCAGAATAATTTCCAGTCACTAACCTGGAAAACCTAAAAGTAATCTTAAATAAAGGAAATTATGCTGCATGATAAACAACTGAACCAAAATAATCTGTTAGAAAATTAAACATTTATTTAAATTGCAACAAATACTGAAAAAGTATCACAAAGGGCCAGGCGTGGTGGCTCAAGACTGTAATTTTAATTCTAGCACTTTGGGAGGCTGAGGTGGGTGGATCACCTGAGGTCAAGAGTTCAAGACCAGCCTGGCCAACATGGTGAAACCCCATCTCTACTAAAAATACAAAAACTGGCTGGGCATGGTGGTGCACAACTGTAGTCCCAGCTACCTGAGAGGCTGAGGCAGAAGAATTGCTTGAACGTGGGAGGCGGAGGTTGCAGTGAGCCGAGATCATGCCACTGCATTCCAGCCTGGGCGACAGAATGGGGAAAAAAAAAAAGTATCACAAAGTAGTATAATTGTCCTTTAGCATGAAGGGTTTAGAGACAATCAAATCAAGCATTTGAAAAAGATCACTACATTGGTTTACATGACAGAGATACAGATGAGAAAACTTGTATTATCTCCAGTCCCACACGTGTAATCCAAATACGTAACAAGAGCCATGTGCATAATGCAATGGTACTACTATCATGTGTTATCTTGTACTTCTGGTCATAATTAAGGTTTTACTGCTTGATCAAGGGCTTGGTTATTTTAGAAAAGAAAAAAAAAACCCAAACACAATAATCAACCAAACAAAAACCCCAAGTTTATACCTTCAAAATATTTGAAATACAACTTTACTCATTGATTTGGAACTATCTGACTTCTAGGGTAATTTTAACCCACACTACCACTGTTTAAGCACCCCCTCCCCGTAGATGCCACATCTCCTCTTTCAGCATACTTTATGAAAGACTGCAGCACTCGAATTTCAGATATGTTCTAAGTTGTACCTGAGCTCCACAATAAGCACAAGTTTCTTTATAACTTAATAATTAGGCTAAAAAAAGACCTCTTTAGGTTCTCAGAAGAATATAGGCAGGAAAACATGTTGTTCTGTTCGATATTTTTGTAAATCTCTGTTAATCTTACACTTATTTTTATAGAGAAATACTGTGTGAATTTCAAAGATACACTGTTCATATATTCAACATCAACTGTCATTGCAATCTTACTGAAGGTGATCCAGTAACTACCTTTATTTTGCAATGAATAATGAAAAAGTACCTGGTATCTTCTCTCTGGAATGTAAGGATATTACTTTATTTGCCATCAAGAGAGATCCACTAAGAGCTGCAAACTGTCCTAAAGTTATCTAGACTCTCACTTTTTCTGTTGGCTATCCTCTCCTCCCTTGCCCAACATCTCCTAGGAAAGAATCTAGAACTATTTACAATGATTCCTAGGAAAAAAATCTAGAACAATTTACAGTGACAAGCTTACAGGTAACCCCTTGAGAGCCCCAGTGACATTGCTCCAAACATTCCTGCCTTTCTGCTGTCTATTCCCACTACCCAGAATGCATTCCTCTAAGTCCCAGCATACCTCCATACCTTATGGAGTTAATGGATTTATTTAAAAACAATTATAAAACTAATATCCCAGACAATAAAGAGATAAACAGAACATGTCTTTACATGCAATGGGTTCATGGTTTTATGAACAAGATGGTTTCTAAAACACAATGACATCCATTTTAGGACTATGCATGAGAGAGAAATGTATAGTGCTCTGAGGAGGAAGAGTCCAGATCTTCTTAAAGTAGTCAGGAAAGGTTTCTATGAGGTACTGACATGTGAACTCAGGCTTGGGTCAGGTAAGAACTCTTTGGTTGTGAAGAAAAATGGGAGAGCCAGACAAATCCCACAAAGACTCTCCACCTTCATCGACACTTGGGAGTGTAACAGTAGTTCATCAGTACAGGGGAGTAAACTCTCAAATTGCTCATGACAGGCAGTAGAGCCTAGAGGGTAATAATGACCTGAGTTCCAATCCTAGTGCCATCATTTTCAAGCTGTGTGACACTGAGCAAGTTTGCTTACCTTTCTGAATTTAATTCTTTGTATCTGTGAAATGGAGAGACAATAAAGACCTTGCAAGGCCACTGTGGGATTAAATAATATTTAGCATTTATGAAGGGCTTTACAATCCCACAAGAGTTAATACATGTACAGGTTTATTGTCATACAGATCACAATTTTAAACAGCTTTCCTGTTGCTCTCAATTTACCTGCTTTATTTTAATTTACTATCTATGGCTTGACTCTTTCACAAGAACGTAAACTCCATAAAGGGAGGGACGTGGCTTTGTGTTCTAGTAAACTCCAGTATCTAGAATTCTGTGCTTGGCATGCTGCAGGCACGCAAGAACTACCTGTTGGCTGGATTAATGTAAAAGTGAGGTCTCATCAATCCCTTAGGGCTTGTTAGGGGTTAAATGAGCTATCGTATGACAGAAAAACAAGTAATTGTAGCTGGCATATAGTTGATTGCAGCCTCACCCTACTATCCCAGACACTGAACAGGCTCACTGTGGAGAAGCACATGCAGAATATCACAAGGATCCAGGAGCAGTAGGGCCTCTGCCATGGTGTGTCAGCACTACATCCCACATAGTACAGTGTTTCCAGGTTGGCAGGTAAGAAATAACCCTGGGATTTAGTAATATTACTGTTTTTCTAGGTATTGGCTTAACAAAGATGTCCCTAGAAATGTCAATTACCAGCTTTGGGGCTAAATGCAAAGCACTGGTTCCTGGCCAGCTAGGCTGGTCAGTTTTTACATTTTATAGTTTTTGTGGAAGATAGAAACATAACACACCATTGAATGTCAGGATGATGGAAGGAAAGAAGGAAGGGAGAAAGGAAGGGAGGCAGGGCCGGAATGCAAGAAAAGAAATATGCCACACTTGTTTGGTTTCCACGTAAGTGAGCAAGTAGTAGGTAGAATGACTAAGGACAAACAAGAGACTGAACAATTAATGCTATGTCATTAAATATCCACTGGACACCAATTATTCTTTGCTTGGATTTTAAATCACCTAAGTGACAGTCGTATATAGAAGTATTACTAACTCTGAAAGTGAAAATATTTTTACATGTAATGATGAAAAGAGCAAGTCTGGATGGAATAGCTCAAGCAGAACAACAGAGATAAGGAGGTTGGGAGAGGCACAGCCACCAACTTTTTTTGGCTAAAGAACAATGTAGATGAGGAGGCGAGGGAGGACTGGAAAGGTGGGTGGTGGGCAGATAATGAAAGGTCTTGGAGGGCTAAGCTGAGGAGCCCAAACTTCATCTGATGGATACTAAATTATTACTAAAAGTTTCTGACCAGACAACTGCCTATTTAAATCAACATGGTAGCAATCTAAGAACTAACATGGAGAAGGTACTGAAGTATGAACTCCTAGTTAAGGAATACCTAGGAAGAAACAATGAAAGCAGGATCACAAGTAATTCAGGTGGGTGTTAAAGCCAGACATTAGATTTGAATAATGACTCCAGATTTTAGCAACTGTGTAACCTTGGGCAAATT
The DNA here is from genome assembly GCF_003255815.1 of Theropithecus gelada. NCBI lineage: Eukaryota > Metazoa > Chordata > Mammalia > Primates > Cercopithecidae > Theropithecus > Theropithecus gelada. Next base: position 143,007,108 of record NC_037676.1, read on the forward strand.
ATTTAACCTCTCTGGGACATAGTCTCCTCAGCTATACAATAAGAAAAACTATCTTATAGATTTGTTGTAAGGACTAAATGAGATGATACATATACAAGAACACAGAACATAAACCTGAGCCTGGAACACAGTATCTACAAAAGTACTCATAAAATGCCAGCTAACTTTATTCTTAACGGGGTTCTGAAATAGGATGAAAACACTGAGATCATAAAGTGGGGGTTGGCTGGAAGAAGTAAAATCCAAAAGTTTGGAGGTGACCAGCTGCTAAAAGACACATCTGAGGTTTAAACCTTGAAAGGAGAGTATTGATTAAAAGAGATTAGTAAAATAGGAGGAAAAAGATTTGAAGGTACTGCTGGGGCCTATTTTATTACATTTCATTACTTTGTTACCCAAAGACAGATGCCAGAAATAGTCCTTATTAACATAATGGGACATTTCCCTTCTCTCTTGATCAAGTCTGGGGAGACTGTGGAGACAGTGTGTGGCAAGCACCAAAAGGGAAGTCCCCAGGGCTCATCCCAAAAGCTGCTTTACAGTTTGGCAAGAAGATGGACCAAAGGGCCTGTGAGTTATTCAAAGCCCTGCTCAAATCTCACCTACTCTACAGAACATCCTGCAGAACATCCTTTGACGCCCAGCAGCTGCTCCCTCCTCCAGACTCCTATGACTGTAGCACGTGTGGTGGTCTCTCTCTCTCCAACTAGATTACAAACTCCATGAGGGCCTGGCAAGTTCGCCAACTCTCTGTACCCACCACAGACTGAACAAATGCAAACGCTGAGTGTTGTTTAGTGCCCCAGTGTCACTACTGGAAACTAGGGCTACTCCATGAAGTCACAACTAGGCTTATAAGGATGATTAACTGTTACCTGAGAACATGCTGGCAACCCCGAAGCTGTCCATAAGACCAGCTCTAGCACTCCAACCTTCTACTTAATGAGAAAGTGAGCAATGATTTCTCAAGCAGTAGGACTTTGGCAGTATCACACATCATTCACCTTTATTGAGTATCTTTGCCAAGTGTGCAAATACAAGCAAGAATACTTCTTGAGGAAGGGCTTATGGGACATTTGTGCACAATTAAAAAGAAAAACAAACAAGGAAGCCAGGCCCAGTGGCTCACACCTATAATTCCAGCACTTTGGGAGGCCAAGGCAGGTGCATCATCTGAGATCAGGAGTTTGAGACCAGCCTGGCCAATATGGTGAAACCCTGTGTCTACTAAAAATACAAAAGTTAGCAGGGTGTGGTGGTGGGTGCCTGTAATCCCAGTTACTTGGGAGGCTGACGCAGGGGAATTGCTTGAACCTGGAAGGCAGAGGTTGCGGTGAGCTGAGATCGCGTCACTGCACTCCAGCCTGGGCGACAGAGTGAGACTCTGTCTCAAAAAAAACTGATTCAAAATAAACAGGAATTGGGTCTTTTCTAAGTGAGATGCTAAAGTTAAAAGGAAACTATTATTTCAGAAATGTAACATATATGTATGCACATATATAAGAACAAATTATATATGTGTGTATACGGTTATGTATGTATATATGTGCATATACAGATGTATATATTTGCATATGTATTTTAAGATATCAAATGGGCCCACAGAAGATGCTTTCTCATCCTCCCCCTTTCCTTTATTTCCCACATTTTTAAATGGGGAAAAAGGTATATCTATTTTGAAACATACCAAGGAAAGTACAACACAATCGCACCAGCAAATAGTTAAGATAATGCTCATGCCAGTATCTTAACTATATTTTTAAAAAAGCAATATTCAAACAGTATATTAATTGTGAAATACAAAAATTGTTTTAAAATATCTCATATTTCCTGAACTTCAAAAAATAAATATGCAAAGTATATTCTACTGAATTGCAAAGATAAATTATAATGGCAACTTCATTCTGGATATGATTAACATGATATTATTAAAACCCAAAAATAATTTGGAATTCTATATAACTTGCTGAGTGATCTGGTATTTTACCTATGTCCCATCTAAAAAAATAAAATCTATGAGCCATACTGAAAACTATTTAATGATGGTAAAATTATGCAAATTTGGATAGCCAGAATGCTTATTTCCATAAGCTATTCTAGAATGAAGCAATTATACCAAATATAGACATCTATGATCATCTTACCCCATGAGAGTGCTTTTCGAGGTCTGCTACCTAGAGCCCCTTACCTGACACAGAGACGGCGTGTGTCCGCATGCCTTGCTTTTCGCTGTTGGCCAACCTGTGACAGACAAGAGCAAAGCTGTAAGCCCTGCAATTTCCCCAGGACCCCACCACTCGGCCTCATCAAGTAGGGAACTGCCTTGGATGAGGAAGACAAAATTTAGACAGGTGATTTCTTTAAAAATTGGATTCTATTAAAATAGCCAGGCTGCTTTAATGCTTTAAAGATCAGAAATTAAAATACACAACTGAAGGAATGTTGAACTGTTGTGAGAAAGATACTCTTGACAATAATTTAAAACAATGCAATACAATTTAATCTGGTATGAATAGGTTAAATAAAAATGTAAATGTAAATGCTACACAGTAAAGGATTGCCCCAAAGTTATAAGAGAAAAACCATACACCTGGAAGTGAATTTAGCTCTCTAAAACATAATATGAAATACTATAGTATGACTGGTCCTTCTTAAACTTACGGCATGTAAAAAATTATCAAGAAATATATTAATATGTACTATTACTTACATACTTAAAAAAGTAATCTCACTGTATCTTGCTACTTGCTTCATGAAATGGTTTAATGCTAGTTTTACATATTTACCCACAAAAAATAAAATTTTGGCCAAAAGTCTTTCTGCCATTTAAAAAATGCAAGTACAGTTAGTAAAACACAAAACACAGGGAAAAAAGGAACCACACAGTCTTTAGATGTCAAAGTTACCTGGTCTTTTTATAAAAGCAAACCTTTTCCAGATGAAATACTGACACTTAAAACAATATAGGTTGAATATCTCTTATTCAAAATGCTTGGAACTAGATAGAGTGTTTCAAATTTCAGATGTTTTGGATTTTGGAATGTCTGCATATACATAATGAGGAACCTAGGGGATAGGACCCAAGTCTAAACATGAAATCTGTTTATGTTTCATATACACCTTATACATGTAACCTGAAAGTAATTCCATACAATATTTTAAATAACTTTGTGCACAAAACAAAGATCTGACTGCAACCCGTTACACATGAGGTCAGGTGAGGAAGTTTCGACTTGCTGCAACATGTTGGTCTCAAAAAGTTTCAAATTTTGGAGCATTTTGAACTCTGAAGTTCCAGATTAGAAATGCTCAACTTGTACATCATTTTGAAGCACTATAACTATTTAATGTGAAACTGTATAATCTCTATAATAATCACGGCAAACAGCCATAGACTTGTGTTCGTTTTACAGAATTCTCCAAATATTTGAAATTTTATATCTTTAGCATAAAAATTTAATCAAAATTGTTTTCTAACAACTCATTACTTTCTCTTCCATTGCAGCTACATGATTTATCACAACTTACCTTTGAACTATATTGGGCAGTCAGAGGACACACATTTTAAATCAACAAATTACATCATTTCCTTCCTTGTTCTGTTGCCAAAACACTGGGGTTTTCCTTTGTCCGCATCACAATCATGTATGCTGTCGCTAAGCAACTTTATCACGATAGCTTGGATTTCAGCACTTATCTGATCAATAGCAATAATGGTGTCCTGATGCTTTAAGATTTGTGGAAATTCCACTCTTGTAAAGTTTGCTTCATTTATTTAGTTTCCTGTATCTGTTAACACTTCTAATGTACTACCTTCCTCACTCACTTTCATACCTATGTTCACGATTCCTCTATATGTGTGTGTGTCTGTAAGAAATGGGGTGGAGTTTTACGAAGTCACCCAGACTAAAATGTGGTTGCTATTCACAGGCATGATCACAGTACACCACAGCCTCAAATTCCCGGGCTTCAGTGATCCTCCTGCCTCAGCCTCAGAACCACAGGAACACACCACATTGACCAGCTTTGATTTTAACCCCAAAATTATCCCTTAACTTCCCACAACTAAAGGTACACTAAATAAACATTAGTTCCTGCCCTGATATGACCCCAAATGAACCTCTATCAGACACTGCTGATGCTGTAGAATGCACTGTCCAAAGCTAGAGGTGCACCAGCCACTTGCAGACCCTGCCTGCGCGAGGCCCATAGTACTGCATATGACCTTGGCTGTCAATAACTCGCCAGGTTGCCCGGGGAGGGCAGACAGGTTAAAAGGCCACGTTTAGGACTCTGGCAATTAATAACTAGAAACGATCATAGGAAAACATGATGGGGATGCTCTCCTGGCTTGTGGGTGGGTCAATGAGGTTTCTACAGGAAGTGATGTAGAATGAGACTTAGAAGATGAGTAGGGCTTAGCAAGGAAAAGCGGGTTGGAAGAAGAGTGAATCATGCAAAGACAAAATACTGGCAAAGACCTTCAGGGAAAAGAAAGGATGTTTGCTCCTGGAATTCAAAAAAAAGTTCAGTGTACCTGAGGAATAGTATGAGGAATAACAAAAACCAAGGCTAAAGTGAGCAGGGAACAATCACACGGGCTCCTGAAAGCTAGGTTAAGAATACTGCAAAGTATCCTAAGAGCAAGAGTAGGTCATCTAAGATATTTAATTAGGAAAGCTTCCTCAAGCTGTAGCACAGAGCACGGATAGGCTAAGGAGCAACACTGGACAGAGACTGATTTAGCAGAAGTACACAGAAAAGAGTTAATGTAGCAGGACTGTGACTGACTTTACACGATTGTCCCTTGCCTGGTATCTGGGAACTCGGATTTTCACGGAGTTGCCACCATCCCCTGACAGGTATGGTACACTATGCCTAAAATGTTTGTACAAAAAATGTGGTTTATGCTGAACTCTTGCTTTCCCTCTGGGAGTCTGGAGTTTGGATGCATGCCAGGCAGAGTGTGCACGTATAAAGAACCCCCAGTAAAAACCCTGGGCACCAAGTCTCTATCGAGCTTTCTCAGTAGGCAACATTTCACACAGGTCGTCATAATCCATTGCTGGGGAATTCAGAATGTCCTGTGGCCTCCATTGGGAAGGGACCCTTGGAAGCTTGTGTCTGGTTTTCCCTGGACTTCACCCCATGCGCCTTCATCCTTTGCTGATTCTGCTTTGTATCTATCTGCTGTAATACATCATAGCTGAGTCTTGTGACTCCTAGATCTTGGGGACCCCCAACACAGGAGTGTACTTGGGTAGCCCAGATAGCTAAACACAGGGGAGACACAGTGGGAAGGTGGTGAAGCAGATGGATCCATTTAGAACATGGAACTGGAGGAAATAGTAATGGACTGGCTACGGAGAACAAGGAGAGGGACAGAACAAAGCTCAGGCCTTACCCTCTCTATTCCAGTGGCCTCTTAGGCTCACTGTTCCTCTTTAGTGTCTTGGAAAGTGCAAACATTTCTGCAAGCACTTACCACACAGCTATAACTGTGTGTTTACCTGTGTATCTGATTGCCTAGATTTTAGCACTCATATCTTAGTCCCCAGTTCCTAGCAAATTGGCTGAGAATATAAAATTATATAAGTTATTTTGGTATTACTATTTGATTCTTTTAATTTTGTAGATCAACACACCTACTATGAAATTCAGGAAATAAACAAGAAAATTAACATAAATCATTTCTTTTAATTTTCATACTTGTAAAATAGCCAGAATGCCATATATTTTCAGGTTCTTGTAAAGATTAGCAATAACATATGAAGCAAATGTTTAACAACAGGCTCTCGACATTATGATTATTCTTTAGCTCTCCCATAGAACTTAAAGGAAAAATTGAAACTTTTTGATTAAGCCTAAATACTTAATAAAATTTAAAACTGACTTGATTTCTTTCTAGAATTGTTTCCTAGTTCCTTGATCATGTATATTGAATTTAATTTTTTTAGGAAAATGAATAAAGCATGGAAATTTCCTTAAACTTCCCAACAAAACAAAATAATAGTAAAAAAAAGCAGTACTTACTTTGGTATTGATGGCAAAGCCCGTTCACCTTCTGCGGGGAAAAAGACAAGAGATGTATAAGGCTCTTTTCACTCCTTTTGAAAAGATGGTGCCTAGATTCAGGGAGGAAGGATGACGCCTATGTTGGTATTCCAGCAATGACCCTTTAAAGAAAGTTGCTACACTGTCTACCTTAGGTTCTCATGGTTTTATTTTCAATATTTATAACAAACATACACTGACTATTAGATACAATTGTTTAAAGGGTACTTGTTGCGGGAAGTCAGGGACCCCGAACGGAGGGACCAGCTGAAGCCGCGGCAGAAGAACATAAATTGTGAAGATTTCACAGACATTTATTAGTTCCCCAAATTAATACTTTTATAATTTCTTATGCCTGTATTTACTGCAGTCTCTGAACATAAATTGTGAAGATTTTGTGGACACTTATCACTTCCCCAATCAATACCCTTGTGATTTCCTATGCCTATCTTTACTTTAATCTCTTAATCCCTTCAGTCATCTTCTTCGTAAGCTGAGGAGGATGAATGTAGCCTCAGGACCCTGTGAGGACTGTGTCAACTGCACAAATTGTTTGTAGAGCATGTGTGTTTGAACAATATGAAATCTGGGCATCTTAAAAAAAGAACAGGTTAACAGCGATGTTCAGGGAACAAGAGAGGTAACTTTGAACTGGCCGGAACACAGCCATATTTCTCCTCTTTCAAAAGCAAATAGGAGAAATATCGCTGAATTCTTTTTCTCAGCAAGGAACATCCCTGAGAAACAGAATGCGCCCTGAGGGTAGGCCTATGAACGACCCCCTAAAGGCGTGCCATCTTTTATGGTCGAAGCTAAAGGGATGAAATAAGTCCCCATCTCCTGTAGCTGAAGGGATGAAACAAGCCCCGGTCTCCTGTACCACTCCCAGGCTTATTAGGACAAGGAAAATTCCCACCTAATAAATTTTGGTCAGGCAGGTTGTCTGCTCTCAAACCCTGTTTCCTGATAAGAGAAACTATTCCAATCAATAGAAAAAGAGGGAATCCTCCCTAACTCATTTTATGAGGCCAACATCATCCTGATACCAAAGCCTGGCAGAGACACAACAAAAAAAAGAGAATTTTAGACCAATATCCCTGATGAACATTGATGCAAAAATCCTCAATAAAATACTGGCAAACCGGATCCAGCAGCACATCAAAAAGCTTATCTACCATGATCAAGTGGGCTTCATCCCTGGGATGCAAGGCTGGTTCAACATTCGCAAATCAATAAACGTAATCCAGCATATAAACAGAACCAAAGACAAAAACCACATGATTATCTCAATAGATGCAGAAAAGGCCTTTGACAAAATTCAACAGCCCTTCATGCTAAAAACACTCAATAAATTCGGTATTGATGGAACGTATCTCAAAATCATAAGAGGTATTTATGACAAACCCACAGCCAATATCATACTGAATGGGCAAAAACTGGAAGCGTTCCCTTTGAAAACTGGCACAAGACAGGGATGCCCTCTCTCACCACTCCTATTCAACATAGTGTTGGAAGTTCTGGCTAGGGCAATCAGGCAAGAGAAAGAAATAAAGAGTATTCAGTTAGGAAAAGAAGTCGTCAAATTGTCCCTGTTTGCAGATGACATGATTGTATATTTAGAAAACCCCATTGTCTCAGCCCAAAATCTCCTTAAGCTGATAAGAAACTTCAGCAGGATACAAAATAAATGTGCAAAAAGTCTCAGGATACAAAATGTGCAAAAATCACAAGCATTCTTATACACCAGTGACAGACAAACAGAGAGCCAAATCATGAATGAACTTCCATTCACAATTGCTTCAAAGAGAATAAAATGCCAAGGAATCCAACTTACAAGGGATGTGAAAGACCTCTTCAAGGAGAACTACAAACCACTGCTCAGTGATATAAGAGGACACAAACAAATGGAAGAACATACCATGCTCATGGATAGGAAGAATCAATATCGTGAAAATGGCCATACTGCCCAAGGTAATTTATAGATTCAATGCCATCCCCATCAAGCTACCAATGAGTTTCTTCACAGAATTGGAAAAAACTGCTTTAAAGTTCATATGGAAGCAAAAAAGAGCTCGCATTGCCAAGACAATCCTAAGTCAAAAGAACAAAGCTGGAGGTATCACGCTACCTGACTTCAAACTATGCTACAAGGCTACAGTAACCAAAACAGCATGGTACTGGTACCAAAACAGAGATATAGACCAATGGAACAGAACAGAGCCCTCAGAAATAATACCACACATCTACAGCCACCTGATCATTGACAAACCTGACAAAAACAAGAAATGGGGAAAGGATTCCCTATTTAATAAATGGTGCTGGGAAAATTGGCTAGCCATAAGTAGAAAGTTGAAACTGGATCCTTTCCTTACTCCTTATATGAAAATTAATTCAAGATGGATTAGAGATTTAAACGTTAGACCTAATACCATAAAAACCCTAGAAGAAAACCTAGGTAGTATCATTCAGGACATAGGCATGGGCAAGGACTTCATGTCTAAAACACCAAAAGCAACGGCAACAAAAGCCAAAATTGACAAACGGGATCTAATTAAACTAAAGAGCTTCTGCACAGCAAAAGAAACTACCATCAGAGCAAACAGGCAACCTACAGAATGGGAGAAAATTTTTGCAATCTACTCATCTGACAAAGGGCTAATATCTAGAACCTACAAAGAACTCAAACAAATTTACAAGAAAAAAACAAACAACCCCATCAAAAAGTGGGCAAAGGATATGAACAGACATTTCTCAAAAGAAGACATTCATACAGCCAACAGACAGATGAAAAAATGCTCATCATCACTGGCCATCAGAGAAATGCCAATCAAAACCACAATGAGATACCATTTCACACCAGTTAGAATGGCAATCATTAAACAGGAAACAACAGGTGCTGGAGAGGATGTGGAGAAATAGGAACACTTTTACACTGTTGGTGGGGTTGTAAACTAGTTCAACCATTGTGGAAAACAGTATGGCGATTCCTCAAGGATCTAGAACTAGAAGTACCATATGACCCAGCCATCCCATTACTGGGTATATACCCAAAGGATTATAAATCATGCTGCTATAAAGACACATGCACACGTATGTTTATTGTGGCACTATTCACAATAGCAAAGACTTGGAATCAACCCAAATGTCCATCAGTGACAGACTGGATTAAGAAAACGTGCACATATACACCATGGAATACTCTGCAGCCATAAAAAAGGATGCATTTGTGTCCTTTGTAGGGACATGGATGTAGCTGGAAACCATCATTCTCAGCAAACTATCGCAAGAACAGAAAACCAAACACCGCATGTTCTCACTCATAGGTGGGAACTGAACAATGAGATCACTTGGACTCGTGAAGGGAAACATCACACACCAGGGCCTATCACGGGGAGAGGGGAGCGGGGAGGGATGGCATTGGGAGTTATATCTGATGTAAATGACGAGTTGATGGGTGCTGACGAGTTGATGGGTGCAGCACACCAACATGGCACAAGTATACATATGTAACAAACCTGCATGTTATGCACATGTACCCTAGAACTTAAAGTATAATAATAATTTTAAAAAAAGATGTTATCAATGACATTGTGTGCCCGAAACTTCATTAGCAATTTTAATTTCGCCCCATCCTGTGGTCCTGTGATCTCGCCCTGCCTCCATTTGCTTTGTGATATTTTATTACCTTGTGAAGTATGTGATCTGTGTGACCCACATCCTATTCGTGCACTCCCTCCCCTTTTGAAAATCGCTAATAAAAAGTTGCTGGTTTTATGCTCAGGGAACATCACAGAATCTGCCGACATGTGACATCCGGCTTTTTTTTTTTTTTTTTTTTTTTTGAGACGGAGTCTTGCTCTGTGCCCCAGGCTGGAGTGCAGTGGCACGATCTCGGCTCACTGCAAGCTCCGCCCCCCTGGATTCACGCCATTCTCCTGCCTCAGCCTCCCGAGTAGCTGGGACTACAGGCGCCCGCCACCTCGCCCGGCTAATTTTCTTGTATTTTTAGTAGAGACGGGGTTTCACCGTGTTAGCCAGGATGGTCTCGATCTCCTGACCTCGTGATCCGCCCGTCTCGGCCTCCCAAAGTGCTGGGATTACAGGCTTGAGCCACCGCGCCCGGCCGACATCCAGCTTTAAATTTCTCTCTCTTGTGCTCTTTCCCTTTATTTCTCAAACTAGCCGAGACACTTAGGAAATAGAAAAGAACCCAGGTTAACCATCGGGAGTGGGTTCTCCCGATACATATGGCCTAATCCTAATAAAGAACTAAGATGCTAAGTTGGTAAAAGACTTCGTTCGCAGGAAACTAAAAGATGAAGGGTTTCTTAAGATTAGTCAACACTCCTTGTCAAAGGACGAGGCATTTTGCATTTTGATAAAACTACTCACTAGTAACAACAGACAAACCTGTGCAGGAAGCACAGAGAAACAGAAGGAAAACAATTCCACAGGTGTGTGTGGCTGCCAATGGAATGAATGTATAAAAGAAGTCAAGTCTCGGAGCTGTCACCCAAAGGAGCCGTGCACGTGGCTGGCTGGAAGGTGAGCCAGGCAGCTATCTACAGAGTCCAGGGTGAGCTCCCTTTTTGCTGAGCAGGACACAGTGACTGGCTCATGCTGGCCTGACCACAGTGAAGCTGAGGACTTTGTTCAATGGTGAGGGAGACTCTTTCTTTCCTGCAGCCTTAATTTTGCAAACCAGGAAACATGGAGCCCTCCCTGGTTTAACCTCTTTAATTTGAATTAATGTAACAGCCCCCTAACCGGTCCTCTCTTCCAATCCATCTGAGCTAAATGATTTCAGAATAAACTTCCCAAATTACAAATTCATCAACCAAGCAAGTTATTATGCTTAACATTTTAGTGTCTCTCAAAAACTTTCAGGATGAGATTTAAACACCCCAGCTTAATTTACGAGGCACTGCTTCACTTCTCTCAGCACACAAACATTGCTCTGGCTGTCATCTTTGCATTGTGTCTGTAGAGTGGCATGGGAGGCTGAGGAGGCATCCATCTACCACTTACTACTCTCATGCCCTTCTAGGCAGCTCCTTGGTGACACCTCTTGTGTAGTCACACTTGCTGTCCACAGTTCCTCTCCTTGCATTTGCCCTTGAATTCATTCTAATCAGTTCCCCCCACCCCCATACACGGAAAATACTCTTTCAGCATCTCCAATGACATCTGCCTTGCTAAACCCAATTGTTCACTTACAGTTAGCAATTAACACAGCTCATCACTCTGTCCTTCTGAGAGCTTCCCACCCTGGGCCTCCTGAACCTTGTACTATATTCTCATGGTTTTCTTCTGTCCTCTCAGGGCACCTCTTCTTCGTCTTCTTTATTGGTTCCTCCTTATCTCCTTGGCCTGAAGATTAGATAACCCAGTGCTCACACCTGTACCTCTTAACCTCACTTCCTTGGTAACCTCATCCAGTTTCAAAGCGTCAAATACCACCCACACTTTGCAACTCCCAAACGCATACCTCTAGCTTGGACCTCTTGCCTGACCTGAACTTCTCCATCTGGTTGTCTACCTGACACCTCCCTCTGGATGTCTGAAGGTTGCTGGGACTTGCCGATATTCAGAACTGAGTCCTGGTGGGTGCACCTGCATACTACCCATTGTTCACGTGGAGCCAGCAGTCATCACAGGGCCTCGCTGCTCCCCAATCCATACCCAGTGTAGCAAATGCGAGGCTTTACTATCCAACTCTATCCAAAGTCCTCTTACTTGTCACTGTCATTCCAGAACCCCTGACCCAAACATCACTTGCCTACATCATGGTAATAGGCTCCTGATTGGTCCCTCTACTTTATCTGTACCCAGGCCGACCTACCGTGGTCTATTCTCAGCACGGCAGCCAGAGTACTTATTCTAGAACATAAACCAGATCACATTAACTCCTCTCTTCACACCCTCCAATGGCTTCCCAAATCACTGCGTACAAGCCAAAGCCCTTACAATGCCTTTACATCCTGACCAACCACCAGCCCTGGGATCACCCCCGTAGGCATTCTAGTGACCTGGGTCTCTGCTGTTCCAGGTATGCTTCCTAGCACTCCCCAGCCTTTAATAGGGAATAGCCAGATATCCTTGTAGGTTCTGTTTTCCATCCCTTCAGGTGCGACTCTCTCAGTGGGACCTTCCCTGACAACCTTATTTAAAATTGTATCCCTTACGTTCTTCCCTGTCTTATTTTTCTCGATACAGCTCAACACCATTTGATATATTATATGCTACAGTATTTATTTTCTCTATTAATTTACTCTGTTTATTGCATGTACATCCTCACCTACAAGAAATTGCCATGCATGCAAAACCTTGTCTATTTTGTTTGCTGCTACAACCTCTATCCTAGAACTGTGCCTGGAAAATGGGAGGAGCTCAACAACTACATGTTGAAAGCATGCAGTGTTTGGTCTGGCCAATCTGGCTTTTCGGTATTACTCGTCACTATTCCCTGATTCTATACTGCTGCACATTGTATTCCCCTGAACATACCACACATGCCTTGAAAGGTGCTCTTCCTTCATTCGGGTAGAAACATTCCTCAATATTTCAAAGCTCAATTCAAGTTCTATTTCCTGCAGGGAGTCCTTCCTGGAATACCTCAGCCTGCACTGAGTGGCATCCTCTATGTTTCTGCTGCATCCACAGAGTATTTGCCACATATCATACTTCTCCACAGACTATTCAACCTGCCTAAGGTTACGGTAAGACTTAAGCTGCCCAATGGCATCCCTAATACCTAGCGGAGTATCTGGCACTTGGGAGACTCTCCGACCACTGTTTGGTAAAGAAAGAAAAAAATCAGCCTAGGACCCCATGTTACTCTTTCTGAAAAACTGTTTAATTCTTCTAATTTGCAGAGATGGTTGTGAGGGTTAATGCTGTATATATACAACTCACTGCACATCATAGGAATTCAAGCCAAACTGCAAACCATCACTTGTTGACATTTTGAACATCTATTTCAAGCAAAATAACCAAGTCACACCAGGAAGACCAAATTCAGAGTAACTGAAAAGACCTGATAAGTTTATTATCCCATGAACATGACCACCACTCACCACCAGCACCACCACCTTACTCATACCCAAACTGTTAATAATATAGCCCTTCAAATGACACATTAGTGTGATTTCTGTTTGCACGCTGTTGAAATTTCTATTTCCTGAAAGAAAAAGGAATCCATTATTATATTTTTGGCTAATAGGAGACTTCCTAAGTAGCTGGGCGTGGGTAGAAAGGCAGGTATAAAGAAGGAGATAAGCAACAGAAGGATTCTGAGAGAATATTTTTATAAAGAGAATAATGGAATACAGAAAAATGGCAACAGACACCATCAGTAGAAGCAGCATTTAAGAAAACCCTAAGGACTCACTACCTAAAATGTCTAATTCTGGGAGTTAATGTTTTTGTTCAAATGTACTTCCATTCTTCTTAGAAGTCTTAACTGAAACTGGTGACTTAACTTACCAGACTTTTTAATGCTTATAAATACAAAAGTTTGGAGACATACACACACATTTACATGTAGGTTTTTAATACATTAATAGAGCTATTTTTTAAACAGCTGCGTAGTATTACATCATGTATGCATACTCCCTCATTTATTAATTTTTGCTCATTTTTTGCTATTATAAACAATGCAATAGTGAATATCCTCCTCAGGTCAGTGGTTTGCATGACCGATTTCCAAGAGGCAGACAAATGGGCAGAATACTCCTAAACTGTCTTCTGAAAATGTACCAATTTACAATGACACAAGCATGAGAGTGTATTCTCCAGAAGTCTTGCCAGTGGTGGTTATCAGGTTTCTTTAGTCAACGTAGTAAATATAAAATGAAATATATCACCGTATCCATATATTCACTGAACATTTGTGTGTCCATTCCTCTAAAAGGTAACCCATTTTTATACTAGCTTGTCTTTTACTGAATGAGCTGGAAGAATACTTGAAAATGAGAAATTTTAATTACTTGTTATATGTGTCATACATATTTTCCCCTGTCATCATAGCTTTAAAAATGTTACCTTGTACTAAACGAATTGTTTTAATTATGTAATTGTGCTCACTTCAGCAGCACATAAGTGTTTTAATTATGTAATTAAATATAACAATTTTATTTTTATATCTTTCGGAATTTGTCATGCTTAGAAGCATTCACTCCCTCCCTTGAAATGTACAGTATTCACCATCATTCTATACATAGAAAACCTACTTAAAATTATGTAATTACAACTCTATATTACACTATTCACTTTCCTCTGAAAAAATATTACTACAGAATTTTACTAACACTGCAAAATTGATTGTAAACTTTCTTTCAGGTAAGGTGTAGATTAGATAATGTCCTACAGTAAGGGCCAAGGTTATGCAGACTGTGGTGGAATGTAGTCCAGGACAATTTGGCTTGTGGCTCTTACTATAGTCTCCCCAGTAAAATCACCTTTTATTTTTATTTTTTTTTAATTAACTTATTTTTTTTTAGATACAGTGTGCCCAAGATGGTCTCAGATACCTGGCCTCAGGGATTCTCCTGTGCAGCTGGAATTACAGACATGAGCCACTATGACAAGGTAACATCCCTTTTAAAAAGCACTTTATAAATCCAAAGTAACTACGGTAGATCAAAGAACTAACAAAATGCATCTGGGCACACCCAGTTCACATGCAGAATGTACTGATCACTTATTACTGTCATGCTATGTTATGTATATACACGTATACATGTATAAGTAGTTTATGATCTAGAGAAGACAGATGGGCATATATAATTATTATGTAAAGCATGTTTCCAGGAAAATGGTACATTAGAGTTGTAGAAACATGTTTAACATTTGAATTCTTAAAAAATCTCAATTAAAAGATGCACATGTGCTGTGTCAACATGTATTTCTAACTACAACCCACTAAAGATGTTTGATGTTTGCCTTTAATATTATTTTAACTAGGCAATATATCTTCACCTTAGGGATCTACGATGAAATAGTTATATAATACATAAACATGCTATGATTGAGAATAAGAAAATTATCAAGTTTAATAATTCATTTTATAAAGACAATATAAAATTGGAAACAACCAATACCCTATCTAGCTTTTCATGACAAGTATTTTCATTAATGCTCTTTTCATATGAACAAATAGCTTAAAAAGCATCACATTTCATGTTTTGATATCAAAATGTTTCTCCCTAGAGATCAAAAAAAGCTAGCTAATAGCAAAATCAATATAGGACGATGTTTACGTTTTAAACATGGAAGGCTCATTTAATGCCTGACATACCAATGTTATTTTTAAATGTGTATTTCAAGGACCTTTTGGTAAACTGAAGATAAAAGATAAAAAATTGTTTACTAAAAAGGAAATGGTCAATCTATCACATTTAACATTTTTCCTAAATTGCTATCTTTATGTAGAGAAATTATCTGAAAACATTTAAATAATATTTATAAGGCATATACTCCTGTTTAAAGTATAAAGTGTGACACTGGAAGAAGAAAATGTCAAAAATAAAAATAAAAAATAAAGCACAAAGTGAAAAATCAAGACCTATAGCTCCAAAGGCTTTAACTGAGAGTAACTTTAGAGATTTCTGAAAGCAACTTCATTCCTCTGTTTTATACAAAGAAAACTTAGGAAAAATATACGAATAGGCCTTACTGGTGCGATCACTGTGGGAAAAACACTTTTTCTCTAGAAAAAGCCACGTCCTGGAATCACACAGATTTATGTTTACTCAGCGAAGGCTCATGGCTTCAGCTGCTGTTTTCAGGGCACAGCGCCATCACTTACCTCTTTTGAGATATATAAATAAAGGATCCAATGACTCCTCTCTAGAAAACACACAACACACACATATACCTCCCATGCAAACACCATCCCTTTCTCAAACTGCTTTGTAAACAGAGTACTCCCCTGCTGGGCAAGGCTGGATCCTCTGCATTTCTATCTGCTTCACTTGGGCTTTGGCCTTTTCTCTATCCTCATCACTGTTTAATACAATTCTGCTGACTTGAACACACACCACACAGCACTTCAGGATTTTTTTTTCCCTCTACAATCATCCTAGTCACTGAGGTGAGTGCTAGAAAGGGTCTTGGCAATAAGGACAAAACCCACATTCAGAGTCCCCACTTCCACAGTGTGAGCTCCTTTACAGTTACTCTTTGGGACGTGTCTAACAACCCTACAAAGTAGGTATCATTCTTTTACAGATGAGGTATCTCAAAGTCTAGGTTAATACAGTGTCAAGATCAGACTAAACTAGTAGCAACAACAGGAACAACAATATAACTAAAATCTATGAGCATCAAGTGTGCTAGGCATAGTTCCAAGCCTATAAACAAATAAGTCCTTTATCCTCCTAATACCATAGAAGACAGTTACTGTTCTTCATGTTTGACAGATAACAGAACTGAGGCACAGAAAAGTAATTTATAGATGGTGTCACAGAGGACTCATGATTTGAACTTAAGTCCCATAATTTCCAAATTCAGTCTTTTCCTGCTTCACATTATGTATGCTATTATCCTGCTGGGAATATTTTCATTTGATTCTTTCAGAAATCCAAATCCTCAAAAGCATTCCTCATTATATGCTTGCAGAAACTCCACACCGTTTTCATAGTGATGTTTCTAGGATATTTATTCATTCTAATCTTTGATTTTTTAAAGATTCATGACTTAGAATGTATTTTATTCTTCAAATGGTCTAAGCTTTTGAGATATATAAGAAAAAATAGAAAGGATACTTTATTTACAGTGAGTTACAAGGGATTCCTTTTTTTAAACCCAGAATTTTATTTAAACCCAAAAGTTTAAAAATACTAATGTATTTAAAAATAGTAATGGTAATTTAGAAAATCCTCTAAGTAGGTAGCTCAAAACACATACAATGTTTTTTTTTAGGCTCTATTCAAACCCAGCTCCCAGCTTGTGGAAGGTGTGAAATGGATCACCATCCCTAGAAAAGTAAGTACTCAGATTATACTGAGTTGAATTATTCATTTGGTTTTCATTTTTACAGTTACCTAAAAGAGGATAAACAGGCTGTTATGGGCAAGCTCAGCTAAATATTTGGTAGAAATGTAATTGGGAATGCTCAGAAACAGCACCTCACCTTTCTGGGGTCTGATGATAAATGACTGCGAGGCTCCATTCACCAGCCGGCAATACCCATCTATCAGGTCAGCCATATTCTCCGCAATGGTTAGGGATGGTGCCGTCACTGTCAGAGGCTAAAGGAGAATAGACCAAGAAAACAGACTTTATTGTTCTTCCCTGTAAGCAAAGGGCAGCTGTGCTATGACATCAGACATCTCTATACACTTGAAAACAGAGAAGAGTGGGAATGAAACAAGATTTGTCATAAGATTTGAGAAAGGAAATCTGATATTTAAGGACATTATTCCTAGAATATGTGACAAACGCAAACCCAGATGAAAACAGAAAAATCTTTTAAACTGGGGCTCTAGAATAAATATAGATGAAAAAAATATTTTCCTTCAGAATGTCTGGCCCCTCTGGCATACTCCAGTTAAGGGAAGAATTTAGACAATCAGCAAGTTAAAGTATGACTTCTATCAGAAACTCATGTGGACTAAATTTTTTATCAACCATCCATCATAATTTCTAATGTAAAAGAAAATTAGTATTTGTTTAATCTCCAGAATCAACAAGAGTTCCTAGAGCCCCTCAGATGTCACCAAACTCACAGAAACACAGGGCAGAAGAGTGATGAGGCATCCGCCTAAGTGAGGAGTGCTGCAAATAAAGCCACCCAGAGAACTGGCCATAACAGACCAAAGAATCCTGGTGTGCTGATGGAAACAGATGAGCTTCAAAAAACATGCTTTACACACCAGCACAACCGTGTGTGCCACCAGACTGTCCAGATCCTTTCACACATGAGTGTATTTTCTCCATCTTGCAGAAAGGACCACATTAGGCAGCATTTGCCAAATGGCTCTTTCTCGTGCCACTTGTTTTAAATCACTGTTGCCTGTTAAGAATATAGGCTTTGGATCCAGACTGTTTGGGTATGAACCCCATCTCTGTCAATTACTTGATGTGGCCAACCTGTTATGCCCCAGTTTCCTCAACTACAGAATGGGGTTAACCAAAGTATATCAAAGTATCTACTTCCTTGGTTGTGAGAATGACACAGCTTCTCTTGGCTTCTGCATAAAGAACCACGGGTAGCATGTGCCTAGTATCAGGTACTGCTGCTGTTATAATTATTATAATCATATAATAATAATTATTATAATCATGTAATAATTATTTCTACCCAGAGAATACCATGGACAACACAGTGTGGAAATTAACTCAGTTTACAGTATATATACAGTCAATGCACCACATAACAACGTTCTGGTCAATGATGGTCCACATATACAATGGTGGTTCCATAAGATTTATATAATGGAGCTAAGAATTCCTATTGCCGGGTATGCCATAGCCATCCTGAAGTTGTAATGCTCATGTTTGTGGTGAAGCTGCTGTAAAAAAAATCTACTGTGCTGCCAGTCTTATAAAAGTACAGCACATACAACTATGGACAGCACATAATACTGGATAATGACTATGTTACTGGTTTATGTATTTACTGTTTTGTTTTTTTTTAATAGAGTGTATTTTTACGTATTTTTTTAAAAAAAGTTAATTGTAAAACAGTCTCGCGCAGGGCTTCTAGGCAGTATTCCAGAAGGCAGCACTGATCTCATAGGAGGTGACAGCTTCATGGGTTACTGCCCTTGAAGACCTCCCAGTGGGACAAGATGTGGAGGTAGAAGATGGTGATATGGATATTCCTGACCTTATGCAGGCCTAGGCTAGTGTGTATGTTTGTGTCTTACTTTTTAACAAAAATTTTAAAAAGTAAAAAATACAGAAAATCATTTTAAAACTAGAAAAAAGCTTACACAATAAGTATGTAAAAAAAGAAAATATTTTTGTACAGCTGTACAATATATTTAAAACTAATTGTTATTACGAGTCAAAAAAGCTGAAAAAAATCAGTTTATAAAATATAAAAGTTACAGTAAGCTAATATTTACTACTAAAGAAAAAGGTTTTAAAAATAAATTGAGGTATATGGTGTATACTTCATATACAGTATGTACAGTGTTTATAGTCTACAGTAGTGCACAGTAATGTCGTAGATCTTCACATTCACCCTCCATTCACTCACTGACTCACCCACAGCAGCTTCCAATCCTGCAAGCTACACTCATGGTAAGGGCTCTATACAGGTATACCATTTTTTATCTTTTATACTGTATTTTTACTGTGCCTTTTCTATGTTTACATATATTTAGAGATACAAATACCACTGTGTTACAATTGCCTGAATTATTCAGTATAATAATATGCTATACAGGTTTGTAGCTTAGGGGCAACAGGCTATATTGTATAGCCTAGGTGTATAGCAGGCTACAACCATCTTAGGTTTGCGTAAGAACAGTCTCTGATGTTTGCATAACAAAGAAATCAGGGAATTAGGTATTTCTCTGAATGTATCTGTTGTTAAGCAAAACATGACTGTACATATAATTCCAAGAAGTTAATTTCCTTGGTACTTGATGATAATCCTTTTTTTTTTTTTTTTCTGAGACACAGTCTTGCTCTGTCACCCAGGGTGGAGTGCAGTTGTGCCATCTTGGCTCACTGCAATCTCTGCCTCCAGGGTTCAAGAGATTCTTGTGCCTCAGCCTCGCAAGTAGCTGGGATTACACGTGTGCACCACCATGCCTGGTTTATCTTTGTATTTTTAATAGAGACAGGGTTTCACCATGTGACCCCACGCCTCTAGTGAACAGCCCTCCCTAGCCTCCCAAAGTGCTGGGATTACAGGTGTGGGCCATGGTACCTGGCCTGATTATAATCTTTAATCATCATTATCTTTACAATAATGTTCTTCAATGATTTTTAAATCTGTCTCCTGTCCTATTCTTGGGGATATTTAATCATTATTATTTGTAATGTAACCCTTTCAATATGTAAGAAAGTTGTGATTCTGATGATCCATGAAAACTTCATCCTTTTCATAAAGAAGTCAATAGTTCTAAAACACCACTATGTTACCATTTTCCCTTAATGATGAATGTAACAGTTCCTTACCTCGGGTGCACCTGCTATTTTTAGTTGTAGCATTCCTTTTCTGTCCTTATCTTCACTGTTTGAATACTGAATGGTCTGCACTTGAGTGAAGTCAGCAAGATGTGTGGGCTATAAAAAGGAAAGGTAAAATCTTTAGACTATGGATAAAAAACTCATTTCACGGAGTCTGTAAATGTTCTGTGAAATCCTTGTTGTCCTGAAAACATCCTCCCTAAGACTGAAGGTCTGGGGAAAAAACCAGATTCTCCATGCTGCCCCAGGGGAGCAGCCATGAGACTGTCTCCTGCACTTCAAGGTCAGGTCCAGGTCTGCCCTCTGTGATGTGCTGAGGAGACCCATATGTGAGTCGGATGAGTGAGAGTACAGCTACCACCGAGAGAGAACAGAAGATAAAGGAAGGAGGGAAGCTGAAGCAACCTTTGGCCTGACTCGTTTGCCAGCCTGGGAGGAAACATATGGAATTCTTAGAGAGAACATTCTGCTCCCATTCCCAAAGAAAGAGGATCTGGGATTACTCTCCATGCACCCTGGGCTACAGTAAGTTCTAAAACTTGCTGGAGTTCTGTAGCTAGGGAGACAGTAGGTATCCAAAGGGCCCTTCCCAATACAGAATAACCTCTTAAGACATGCCAGGAGAGTCTATGGTCATTTTCCTAAATAGTATAAACTTTTGCTTCTTTTTTTTTCTTTTCCTTCTATTACTGCTGCACAAATTAATAAACACTCTCCTTCTTAAAAAGAAAAAAAATAGAGTTGGGAGCAATGGCTCACATCTATAATCCCAGTACTTTGAGGGGCTGAGGTGGGATGATCCCTTGAGGCCAGGAGTTCAAGCAGCCTGGGCAAAATAGTGAGACCCTTTCTCTACCAGAAAAAAAAAAAAAAAAAAAAAAATTAGCTAGGCATGGTGGTCTGTGCCTGTAGACCCAGCTACTTAGGAGGCTGAGTCTGCACTAGTGCACTCTAGCTTGGGCAACTCAGTGAGACCCTTCCTCAAAAAAATACATATAGAAGATACATGTATCTTCCACCCTTCTAGCATCTCATGAGGATGATCATTTTGCATGTGAAGATTCCTATACATTTCTTCAAAACAGTTTGCTTGCTTAAGGCCACTCTGACAGCTAATACCCCTTCTCATTTCATGGAGAACAGACGATGCCACTACAACTGAGTTGGAATTGTTCAAAAAAAGATTCACACTGAGCTGCCCTTCCCAGCAAAGCATCTTCCTGCGCTGTTTGTAGGGACGTATGTTTTGCAGAGCTCCTGTCTTCCCCCAGGAGGCCACAGGCAGTCCTCCATTCTCTGGGCCTAGGCTTCTCCACAGCATGTCCCACAGTCCCTCTGCATATTCTTCCCGCTGATCCTCTGGGACATCCTGCCCTTTTGGGGTTTCTTCCATCTCATTGGTCTCTCTTTCCCAGTTCTTTTTATTGGCTTCTCTCCTACTCAATCTATAAATGTGAAAGGGCTGCACAGCTCTGTGCTGGGTGGGCCCTGTTATTCCCCCTAGTTGTGCCATGGCAAACGAATACCATACAGTCCTGGCGCATTAAGTACCATCTCCAGCCCTGACATCTCCCTGGAACTCAGACTCATGCATCCAACTCCCTATGTCATATTACCACATGGGTGTCTGCGAGAGATTACTAACAACATAGTCAAAAGGGTACTCTCTCAAAACATGTTCTTCCTCCAGGCTTCCTGACTTCAATAAAAAGCATCACATTTGGCCGGGCGCGGTGGCTCACGCCTGTAATCCCAGCACTTTGGTAGGATGAGGCGAGCGGATCATGAGGTCAGCAGATTGAGACCATCCTGGTCAACACGGTGAAACCCCGTCTCTACTAAAAATACAAAAATTAGCTGGACGTGGTGGCATGTGCCTGTAATCACAGCTACTCGGCAGGCTGAGGCAGGAGAAACACTTGAACCACAGAGTTGGAGACTGCAGTGAGCCGAGATCATGCCACTACACTCCAAAAATAAAGGCATTCTCACTGATTCTTCTCCCTTTCCCCATTATCCAATCTCTCCACAAGTCCCTGGCAACTTCAGCTCCAAACATCCAGAATCCATGTGTTTATTATTTCCCATCTTCACAGTTGTCACTATGGTCCAGGCCACCATATGATATCCTGCTTAGAGTCCTGCCATTTTTCCTAACTGGTTTCCCTTCATCCATGCTACAATATAATGTCCCTACCTGGAAGCCAGATCATATCACTCCCCTGCTTAAAAAGGTACAATACAAAGCATCATAACTTACATGATTTACACAGCATGACTTCTATCAGCAAACTGTCTACATGATTTGACCCCTGCCTGCCTCTCTGACCTAATTTACTGTTATGATCTTGTCTTGATGATATGTGCTCTAGTTTCGTTGGGACAGAACCATTTCAGGGGTGGGCTGTTTTTAGTTGACCAAATAATAAGGAATATGAAAGATAACCAAGGGTGCTAGATGTCACGTGAAGCATGGGTAATTCCTGCACAATAAAAAATTGTCCTGTATCCTCAATGGCTTTCAAATATCCTGGTGTGTATTTATGTCAGTGCAAAATTTGACTCTAGAAACAAAGTCTGTTTAAAACCACAAAGTATGCTCTGCATTGAATTTTCTAGCAACGCAACTTATGTGTAACGCAAGGGAATCCTATATTATGCTGTTTTTGAAGTTTTATTAGGAGTCGCTCACCATTTTGGAGAATGACACCACCAAGGGTAAGACTTGCTATAGTTATTTTGGTCAGTGACACAATGCACCTGTATCAGTTTGCATCTGTAGCTACTGCATGCACGTATGTAACAGAAGATGTCAGAGGCTCCTTTCAACAGACTGAGAGCTGAACATCATTATGTTGGTGGTGACACATGAAATGAGGAATACTATCTCAATTAGTCCTTGTTATTGCTATCTCATAATTTAAGAAAAAATTCGAAGGCATAGTAAGACATCTAGATTATGGAAATTACATTTTTTTAAATTGTTTTTCTGCCTCATTCTGGCATTATTCCCCAAGGTCAGCCACATTAATTTTCCCTATCACTTTCCTATCCCATTTGTATGGAGTGACTTCTGATTGCCCTCCCTCAAATTAAAAGTCATTACTAAGTGGGTGCATCTGACTATAGTGCCTTCCAATGTATTGTGCTGAACTTTTAGATACTGATAAGAGATTTTAAAAAATTATTTGAGTAGGGGAATAACATGCTCTGTAATTTTAATTTCAGGATAGCAAAAGATAATTTAAAACATGTTATAAAGAGAACAGGGTTAACAGGGGCTGGCAGTGCCCACCTACTCTAAATCAAACACTCAGATACTCTCTCTCATACCACCCTACTATAGCCCTTTAGCACAATCACATTATTTATATTGCTTATTTTCTTTCTTATATCCTATTTTATAACTAGAAGGAAAGCCCCATGAGGATGGGAGTATCATGTCCACCTTGTCCACCACCAGATTACACGGAAGCAGGGCCATGCCTGGCATGTAAGTGAATGAAGTATGAGAAGTTATTAGGTGCGAGACTGTGTTCCAAGTATCAGAAATACGGCAGCAAACAATGATAACATGAATCCAGACTTGAAACAAATATTGCACAAGTAAACCATTACAACTGTGATAAGGACTATAACAAAGCAATACACGGTGCTGTATAAAAATATCTAATTTACTGGGAAGGAGAGAAGGGAGGAAATAGAGCCTCAGAAAAAGTTTCACTGCAAAAAAGAGAATAAGACTTGGGCAACACAAGCTTAAGACCAGGTATATTACATAAAGGTACAATACTGCACCACCAGAATCTAGCCTACCACTTAGCACAAGGCAGCTGTACACAATATATATGCAAAATGACTAAGGTAACACTCAAGATAGGCATGTAAATGGTCATTACAAGGGCAAAAAGAGAGGGAAAGGGCACTTGAGGATGTGCTGTTCAATTGGTGGCAGGAAGCCACACACAGCTATGGAGTACCCAGTGGTATGTGGCTCCTCCAGGCTGAGATACGCTGGCAGGGTACAATGCATGCCAGATTTCAAAAACTTGGAATGATAAAAATAAGATAAAGTCTCGGGAATTCTTATACTGATTATATGTTGAAATGATGATATATTGGATATACTGGATCAAATAAAATATATTAAAATTAATTTCACCTGTCTTTTTACCTTTTTAAATGTGGTTACTAGAAAAATTTAAATTACCTATGAGGCTTGCATCATGCTGCTGTTGGACAGCACTGAGAAGTCAAGTAAAGTAGATAAGGACTCAGAAGTACCCAGTGGGTTTATCTACAGGAGGATCACTGTTATCCTTGGCAAGGCATTGGGGGATGGACGATAGTGGAATAATGGCAGTAGGCAGGAAAGGTCTGGTTGAAGCAGGTTGAAGAGATAATGGGAAGAATTGTAGGCAATGCAGTTAGATAATCTGTCAAGAAGTTTTGCAATAAATGACAGGCAACCAGGGAGAGAGAGGGACACAGGGCTAAAAGAGGGCATTTTAGGACAAGAGAAACTATACATTTTTCTATGCTGACAGAAATGTCTGCTGCTACAGGAAAGAGTGGGCAGAACTGAAGAATTAACATGAACAGGTAAGATGGGATAGAAGCCATTACCTAGCAAAGGGTTGGTCTCATTCAGGAACATGAAGTTCACCCATGGGAGGCAGAAAAAAACGAGGAGGAGGAGGAGTGTGGCAGGGAAATGTGAGAAGTGCAGTGTATGGAATCTTCTGGGGGATCTATCCTGATTGCTCCAATCTTGCTTTCTTCTACTTTATGTAACAAATACTTCTTATTTCATAGGCACAGAGGTCCTTATAAACTCAAATGGAAAACATATATATATTTTCAAGGAATATTTACAAAAATCATACGCTTGGCCATAAAGAAGATCTTAACAAATGTGAAACAGTTAACTTTTAAAAATCATATTACCTGCTCATAAGCCAATATGAAATTTTTGGCTCATAATATGCTCATAGAAATAAAAATGAGATAAAACCCCAGGGCTACTTGAAACTTAATTAATATTCTTCTAAATAATGCTATAATGAAAAAGAGAAATAAAAATAAAATTTTTGTTGTTGTTTTTTTTTGAGATGGAGTCTCACTCTGTCATCCAGCCTGGAGAGAAGCAGTAAGTGCAGTCTCTGCTCACTGCAGCCTTCGCCTCCCGCGTTCAAGCGATTCTCCTGCCTCAGTGTCCTGAAGTAGCTGGGACTATAGGCGCCATCACGCCTGGCTAATTTTTGTATTTTTAGTAGAGACGGGGTTTCACCATGTTGGCCAGGCTGGTCTCAGACTTCTGACCTCAAGTGATAATGCCTCGGCCTCCCAAAGTGCTGGGATTACAGGCGTGAGCCACTGTGCCTGGCCAAAGATAAAATTTCAAATGAGTATACAGAAATACAGTGAAAAGAAGAATACCACATACCTAGAAAGGTAAGACACATTCAAAGTTGTGCAAGAAGAAAATGGCCTCCAATGTAAACAAGAATACATTTTAAAGATGCACTTAAAGGGAAGAGCACAATAAAAGGACAAAAATAATGAAGATACTACAAAAACATAATTAATGAAGAAAAATACTGAAATCAATGAAAATGAATAGTACTGCTGCAATAAATCACTAAACTTGTCCTTCAAAAAACAATTAGAATAGATAGATAGACCTTTACAAGTCTGAAAAAGAGCCAAATCAAAAGAGCTTAGGCATGAAACAGGAATATAGAGACAAAGTTACTGGAAAGATTTTAAGAGAACTATGAGAGGCAACTCTATGGCAGCAAGATGAAAATGTAGAGAAATGGATAATATGCTAAATTACCAAAGCTGACACAAGTGGAAAATCTGGATAGATCTATTACTATTAGGCCAGGCACAGTGGTTCACGCCTGTCATCTCAGCACTTTGGGAGAATGGGGTGGGCAGATTACTTGAGCCCAGGAGTTTGAGACCAGCTTGGGCAACATGGAAAAACTCCCTCTCTACAAAAAAATACAAAAATTAGCCGGGTGTGATGGTGTGTACCTGTAGTCCCAGCTACTTGGGAGACTGAGGCAGGAGAACTGCGTGAGCCCAGGAGGCACAGGTTGCAGTAACCCATGATCATGTCACTGCATTCCAGCCTGGGTGACAGGGTGAGACCCTGTCTCAAAAAAGATCTATTACTATTGAAGTGATTAAAAAGATAAACACCTACCATTTAAAAAGGCATCATGTTGTTACATAGATCAATTCTAACTAATCTTTAAAAAACATGCAATTCCAATTTGAATTAAAATATTTCAGGCCATTAAAAACCACCAGAGAGAGGGAAGGCACCGAGAGTGGATGCAGGAAAGACACAGATGCTTGGCTGAAGGGGAGGAAGCTGGCAACCCTGCAAGAGGCTACGGTGCACCAAGACTCATTCCTGGCCCACAATTACCCTGGGGGAATGGGTGAGTGGAACTGGCAAGGAGCAACCTGCTCTCACTACGGGCCTCTTAAATCCCAGCATGGGGCCCCTCAACTACTACGGACACTTGAGGTCGTGGGGAGAGCTGCTTAGAGAAGTGGTAGGGATAGCAGCCAGCTGAGGTGGAGACCAGAGGGTTTGGTGCAGGAGCGTCTGTAGTGGAACACGGCCAGGGAAGCCCTGACTTGCTCCCATAAGAGACTTTAGCCCTAGGGGAACTGTTGGACCTGAACTCTGCAAGGTGAGCTTACCTATCAGAAGGGGGTTAGTCCGACCTGAGCACCCTTGGGCTTCTGGCTTCTCCTAGGGCCCCAGACTGAACATGCCGGCTTGCAGGGTAGTCTTGGGTGCCCTGGGGGCCCACATCATAGCTCCTACAGTGGCTGACCAGCAGAGGGCTCCAGCGGGGCAGCCCCCATTGCCACACACCAGCCCACCCGCTCCCTCCCTACACTGCAAATTCCTCTAGCCCACAGCAATCCCTAACAGAGTTTTGCTGGCACCTGTGTGTGCAGGCAGGTATTGCCTGCCGTGCCTCACCAGTATATGTGTGCACGCAACCCCCAAACTTACCCATGCCTGATTGCCACCTCAGTCGGAGCCTTGGTAGGCACAGAGCCAAAGAGCCCTGCCCCCACTGCCAGCACCCCACGTTTATGTCAACATTACCCCAAGAGTGAAAGCAGGCACAGAGAACAGCAGATTCTCCTCTACCCTGAGCAAACGCCCATGCTTACAGCACACAGAGTGCACACACAGACCTGGACCTGCCAGCAACCCAACCCTGTGCTATCACCACCACCAGCACCAATGCTGCACAGTTGCCAACAGGCACCCCCCCACCCAAACCATGCTGCTACTGCCACTGTAGTGAATGCCCGAATGGAGACAGGAACCCCAGTACCCACTAGCAACCTGCCTGGCTGATGAGCGTGGACCCCACTGTGCTGCCACTACTGCTGGCACATGGGAACAAGGACGGATCCTATGCCACCACACTGTGAAATGCTTTGGCTGACACTACCCATTGGAGTGTAGTGACCAGCGGTCTGGGAGCACCCCCACCACCCTGCAAGCACAGTGGATTCCTAGCCTCCGGGAGCCAGAGAACAAAGTTGGAGCCCAATACCAGTCTCCTAGAATTAGAGCACACAGTCCAGGAGTTGGGAGCTGCGCACTGGCCCCCCAAAATATTCCAAAAATGAAGCCAGTCAGCTGAGTCCACCTTACCACAATCAAACTCTCAAGGTCATCAAATAGGATAAACAAACAAGAAACAAACAAAATCCAAAGGTCAGCAACTTCAAAGGTTGAAGAAACATCAGGCCACAGGATGGAAAGAACCACTGCAAGAACTCTAACAACTCAAAAAGCCAGAGTGCCTTCTTTTCTCTAAATGACCACACCACCTCTCGAGCAAGGGTTCTGAACTGGGCTGAGATGGCTGAAATGACAGAAATACACTTCAGAATATAGATAGGAATGAAGATCATTGACATGTAGGAGTACATTGAAACCCAATCCAAGGAAGCTAAGAATCACAGTAAAACAATACGGGAGCTGAGAGAAAAAATAACCAGAATAGAAAAGAACATAATCAACCTGATGGACCTGAAAAGCACACTACAAAGATTTCATAATGCAACCATAAAGTATTAATAGCATAACAGACTAAGCTTAGGACAGAATTTCAGAGCTTGAAAACTGTCTTTCTAAAATAGGACAGACAGAAAAGAATAGAGCAAAGAGAATGAAAAGGAATGAAGAAAGCCTCTGTGAAATATGGGATTATGTAAAGAGACCAAATCTATGTCTCACTGGTGTCCTTGAAAGAGCTAGGCAGAGTGTAAGCAACTAGGAAAACATATATCAGGACATGATCCATGAAAACTTCCAACCTAGCGAGAGAGGTCAACATTCAAATTCAGGAAAGGCAGAGTAAGATATTCCAAGAGAAGATCATTCCCAAGACACATCATCATGAAATTCTTCAAGGTGAAAATGAAAGAAAAAATGTTAAAGGAAACTAGAAGGGCCAGGTCAGCTGCAAAGGAAGGCCCATCAGATAAACAGCAGACCTCTCAGTAGAAACTCTACAAGCCAGAAGAGATTGGGGGCCAACATTCAACAT
The DNA here is from genome assembly GCF_003255815.1 of Theropithecus gelada. NCBI lineage: Eukaryota > Metazoa > Chordata > Mammalia > Primates > Cercopithecidae > Theropithecus > Theropithecus gelada. The sequence goes on from NC_037676.1 coordinate 143,035,913, forward strand.
TCTGGAAGAAATTCCAACCCAATTTTATAATTCCAGTCAAACTAGGCTTCATAAAGAAAGGAGATATAAGATCCTTTTCAGACAAGCAAATGCTGAAGAAATTTGTTACCATGAGACCTGCCTTACAAGAGCTCCTGAAAAGAGCACTAAATATGGAAAGGAAAGACCGTTACCAACCATTACAAAAACACACTGAAGTACACAGACCAGTGACACTATAAAGCAACCACACAAACAAGTCTGCCCAATAACCAGCTAATACCATGATGGCAGGATCAAATCCACACATATCAATACTAACCTTGAATGTTAATGGACTAAATGCCCCCATTAAAAGACACAGAACTGGATAAAGAACCAAGATTCATTGGTATGCTGTCTTCAAAACACCTATCTCACATGCAATGACACACACAGGCTCAAAATAAAGGAATGGAGAAAAATCTATCATTCAAATGGAAAGTAGAAAAAAACAGGGGTTACAATCTTAATTTCAGACAAAGCAGACTTTAAACCAACACAGATAAAAAAGACAAAGAAGGACAGTACATAATGGTAAAGGGTTCAATTCAACAAGAAGACCTAACTATCCTAAATATATAAAAAACCAAACAGCAGCACTCATAATAATAAACCAAATTCTTAGAGACTTTCAAAGAGACTGAGACTCCTAGGCAATAATAGTGGGAGACTTCAACACCCCACTGACAATATTACGTAGATCACTGAGACAGGAAATTAACAAACATATTCATGATTTGAATTCAACATTGGATCAAATGGGCCTGATAGACATCTACAGAACTCTCCACCCCAAAGCAATAAAATACGTATTCATCTCATCACCATATGGCACATACTCTAACATCAATTATATAATTGAACACGAAACACTGTTCAGCAAATGCAAAAGAACTGAAATCATAACAACCATTCTCTCAGAGCACAGCACAGCCAAATTAGAAATCAAGACTAAGAAATTTGCTCAAAACCACACCATTACGTGGAAATTGAATAATCTGCTCCCGAATGACTTTTGAGTAAATAATGACATTAAGGCAGAAATCAAGAAGTTCTTTGAAATGAATGAGAACCAAGACACAATGTACCAGAATCTCTGGGACACAGGTAAGGCAGTGTGAAGAGGTAAATTTGGAGTACTCAGCAAATGCAAAATAACTGAAATCATAATAAACATTCTCTCAGAGCACAGCACAGCCAAATTAGAAATCAAGACTAAGAAATTTGCTCAAAACCACACAATTACATGGAGATTGAACAACCTGCTCCCGAATGACTTTTGGGTAAATAATAAAATTAAGGCAGAAATCAAGAAGTGACTTGAAATGAATGAGAACCAAGAGACAATGTACCAGAATCTCTGGGACACAGGTAAGGCAGTGTTAACAGGTAAATCTATAGCACTAAATGCTCACATCAAAAAGTTAGATCTCAGTTTAACAACATCACAAAAAAAGAACTAGAGAACCAAGAGCAAATCAAACCCAAAACTAGAAGAAGACAAGAACTAACCAAAATCAGGATGAACTGAAGGAGAGTGAGATGGGAAAAACCATTCCTGCCTGTTGCTAAACCAAAACGAGTCCAAGAGTTGTTTTTTTGAAAAAAAATTAACAAAATAGACTGCTACCCACTAGAAATGATAAAGGGGATATTACCATCAATCCCACAGAAATACAAATAACTATCAGAGAATATCAGGAAGACCTCTAGGCACATAAACTAGAAAATCTAGAAGCTATGGATAAATTCCTGGACATATAAACCCTCCCAAGACTGAGCCAGGAAGAAACTGAATCCCTGAAGAGATCAATAATGAGCTCTGAAATCGAATCAATAATAAATAGCCTACCAACCCAGTAAAGCCCAGCACCACATGGATTCACAGCTGAATTCTAAAGATGAGCTGGTACCATTCTTACCAAAACTATTCCAATAAACCGAAAAGGAGGGACTCCTCTATAACTCATTCTATGAGGCCAGAATTATTCTGATACCAAAACCTGGCAGAGACACAACAAAAATAGAAAACGTCAGGCCAACATCACTGATGAACATAGATGCAAAAATCCTCAACAAAATACTAGCAAACCAAACCTAGCAGTGGCACATCAAAAAGCTAATCCACCACGATCAAGTAGGCTTTATTTCTGGGATGCAAGGTTGGGTCAACATACACAAATCAATAAATGTGATTCATCACATAAACAGAACTAAAAACAAAAACCACAGGATCATCTTGACTGATGCAGAAAAGGTTTTCAATAAAATTAAACATCCCTTCATGTTAAAATACCTCAATGAACTAGGCATTGAAGGAACGTACCTGACAATAATACATAAAATAATAAGACAGTGTGGCAATTCCTCAACACCTAAAAACAGAAGTATCATTCAACCCAGCAATCTCATTACTGGGTATATACCCAAAGGAATATAGATTGTTCTTTTATAAAGACACATATATATGTATATTCAATGCAGCATTATTTACAAAAGCCAAGACACGGAATCAACCTAAATGCCCATCAATGGTAGACTGGATAAAGAAAATGTGGTACATGCACACCATGGAATATTATGCAGCCAAAAAAAAAAAAAAAAAGAATGAGATCATGTCCTTTGCAGGAACATGGATGGACCTGGAGGCCATTATCTTTAGCAAAATAACACAGGAATAGAAAACTAAATACTGCATCTTTTAGCTCCCACTTATAAGGGAAGCTAAAAGATGAGAACACAAGGACACACAGAGGGCACAACAGACACTGGGGCCTACCAGAGGGTGGAGGCTAAGAGGAGGGAGGGGATTGGGAAAAATAACTCATCGGTACTAGGATTAATACCTGGGTTTGGACAAAATAATCTGCACGATAAACTGTGTGACACGAGGTTACCTATATAACAAACTTGCACATGAACCCCCGAGCTTAAAAAGTTTAAAAAAAAAAATCACCAAAAGATTCCAATTCACCTAATGAAATTAATATAACTGTAACACCATGTCTTACAAAGCTAACATAAAAAAGTCTAGATTAATCTCACAAATAGTTGTAAAAATTCTACAAATATAACTCAATATTTTACAAGAATATTGTATATTATTAATTGGCTCAGTATTACCATAACTATTAATATAATCTACTATAATAATAAATTAAAAGAGAAAAAAGGATCATATCAATAGACGCTAAAAGGGTCTTCGATTAAATTCAGGAGCTACTCATGAAGAAAACTCTAAGCAAAAGATATTAAAATATTAAAGACATGTTATTAAAACTCAACAACAAAAACAATCCCAAATAATGACACACTTTTAATTGATAAATTAAAATCTAAAACAAAATAGGAATATTGTCTACTGCCCTGTTATTAAACATGATCTTTGAGCTCCTTGTGACTAAAGAAAAAACTGTGTAAGGTGAAAGGTAAAATTATTCTTTTGTTGATTACATTATTATATACTTATAAAATCCAAAACTCTAATAAAAAACCTATTTAATTAATCATAAGGTTGCAGACTATATGATATACAATAACCAAGAATATCCTTCTATGCTCACAATATAAATTTTAAATTGTAAGTGGCAAAAAAAAACACCCAAAAAGTCATTCAAAATAAGGCCCCAAACTGTGAAATACTTATGAATTTGTTTAATATGGAAGACCTATATGAAAAAGATTGAGATCTTATTGAAGGGTATAAAAGAAGTCCTGAAACATAGTATCAAACAAACCCCACTTTCACAAAATTTCACAAAAATGTATTCTGTTTTCCTCTGTGAATATCCAGCTGACACAGCAGCATTTAATGAGATTTAATCAGTGATGGTAGAAGTCAGGACAGTGGTCATCCTTAGAGTGTGGGACAAGGCAGGCTGGTCTGTTTAAAGTCAACAGCCAACACAAGATTTGGGGAAAAAAAATCATAAAAAAAGATAACAGGAAAACACACTAACATCCCTGATGTGTGAAGAGATTTACTAATTTAAAAGGACAATTGTGTTGGTAAAAAAGGCAAAGTATATGATATGAGCAGTTAATTCACAGAGGTGAGAAGAGAAATGGCCAAGACACGAAAACATGTTTAAAGTTAGTAGGTCCTTGCTTTACAACTAAGTGAGCAAAAAAGTTACAAGAAAAACTTTACACCTATTAAAATGGAAAAATTAAAAGAGCTATTAGAACTGCTATCCAATGAGTGTGAAAATAGTACTCCCATATACTGCCAGTGACAATATGAAGTTTTCTAGCTTTTCTGAAAAAGCAATCCAACAGCTTCTTTTAAAATTACAACTATTTGAATGAACCCTGCACTTCCATCCTCGGACATCTCTTCCATAAGGAGAAAAAGCAGCAGCACATAGATACATATAAACGAGTATTTATTATGTCATTGTCTTGGGGCAGAAATCTAAAAGCAAAGTAATTGCCCTTCACAGAATCCCATCTGGCCCCCAGAGAGGAAGGGGCAAAGAAAGGGGGGGGGGGTTGAAAAATTTCTACGAGGTTCACAGAGTGAAATAACCCAAGTAGGACAGTGTGCCTGATGATGACCCCCTTTCTGAATAACAAAACAGGAATATGGGGGGAAAACATAGAAGATTACTAAGTCACTTACATGTTAAGCATGGGCAGGGGGTGGGGGGTTACAGAGAAGGCTGAAGAGAAAAGAATAGAGAAATGGTAGAGGCAGGAGGTGAGCAGAGTGGGAATGGAAACCAGAGTACACTTCGAAAAAAGCAGGTGAGCACATTTATATATGTATAGAAAATTATATGTACAGGTCAAGGTATTAATAAATTAAAGTAAATAAATAAAGTAAAAAGTTCAAATCACTAAACTATGTAAGTGGAAAAGAACTGTTACTAGTGCAAGGCCTGAGAACCCCCTAGAATCATGTTCCTTGAACACTCATCTAAATGGGAGTATGCCCTTCTCAGTACGCCCACCCTTACACTGTTCTACTTTTCATCTCAGTACTTATTGTTGTATGACACAGATGTATTCCATATTTATTTTGTGTACTCGACTATAAGCTATATAAGACAAAGGACTTCTCTCTGTTTTGTTCCTTATTGTATCTGAAACCTCTAGACTGCCTGGCACCAAGCAGGTTCTCAGTAATACTTGTTGGAAGAATGAGAAGGATCACACAGGAAATGGTCAGCCCTTCTGCTAGGAAAGTAACAAAAGAAGTGAGGTCTGGGGTAGAAGTGTGAGTTTCCATCTGATGGACATTTTTTCCTCAAGGTAAATAAGGCTAATAAGGCTTTCAAGAGAATTGTGAATATATAATATTTTTTTCCTGGAAATAACCTGAAGAGGCTGTTTCAGAGGATAAGATGTCAGTACAAATATACCCAAACCATATACAGAACTTAATTTTAAAAATTAGCATTTAAAACTTCTCCAGATAAACAGTAACAACCCCATTCAGGTCTCACTAACACATGTAAGATTTGTATGATTCCTTTCCTTCCAAAATTAAGTAATTCCGAGGTATTTCAACAGCGCCTAGACTTTATCTTACTTGTGCTCCACTCTGTTGAATAATAAATGCAGTGCAATAGGAAAATTTAATTGTAAAATGATCTTTTCCAAAAGAATGCCCCATTTCCTTAATTTGATTCTTCTTTGTCTAAAGCCAAGTTCCCGAAAGGTCAGAGCAGACTTACATTGCAGCCCTTGTCCGTTAGGTAACTGATCCCTTCTTCTGGGCCGATTGCCAATTCCACTGAAATAATCCAGCTTGACTTTTGAAGGTGAAACAAGTGAGAACAGAGGTGGCAGAAGGAAAAAAGAAATACTTTAGATAAAGAGCCGTGGATATGTTAAAGGACCAAAGCAGGGGCTGGTTTGGTTTGCTATTAATCTATCTAACCAAATAAGATAAAATATTTAAATATCTATAATTGACCCAGGATCTGTTAAGCCTATACAAAGATGTACTGTGCTTATTTCAACATGCCTGATGCCAAGAGTTTCTCTGGGATGATTATCTAAATAGGTAAACTCGCCCTTAGATAACAATTAACAAATCACAGGGATAAAATTTTAAAAATCTAATTATGAAAATAGGCATGCTGTTTTTAAAAAGGTGATTTTATTCTCACATTATTTTCTTTTTCTATTTTTCACATGGTAAAATGACAAAATATCATTTCATTGAAAAAATGGGACAAGTTAGCATTTTTTCCATCAGAAATTTAGATATACAGTAAGAGATAAGAAAAAGTAAAATCAAACTAGCCCACTATTTCCCACATTTCCATACTTACACCAAGAGCACACTTGAAGCATTCCTTATCAAATCTGTAGACTGGAGACAGGATCTCAAAGAATTTCAGAATACTTTCTTCTCTATTAAGGTTGGCGAATTGTCTAAATGTTTGTTGGATCAGTTTTCTTAGTGTTTTGGCCTGCATGACAAAATTACCAAAAATCTTGAAAAACTCAGCAATGAGTAAAGACCAAAACAATAATAGTAAGATTTCTCTCCTACCAACTACATACTAACACCTACAATCATATTACTGCTAAAAAGTATACTTGTCAAATAACCATAAATGTATTTATCAGAGCTTTATTTCTTTTAATTGTGGCAAAATGCATATAACACAAAATTTACCATTTTAACCATTTTTACCTGTAAAGTTCATGTATAGAGTTTTATTTCTTAAACAGAAGTTTGTCCTATATGTGCACATGACTCAGAAAAGACCAGGCAAAAGGTATAAAGGTACTCGCACATTCCACTGTTAGGAGGGAAAAAACTATATCTTTCTGAAGGACAGCACAAATCAAAAACTTTTAAAAAACCACAATGCTTGATCCAGAAAATAAAATTCCAGGACATTATCTTTGAGATACATGCAAAGATTCAGGAACAAAGAGATTCACTGCAGAACTGTTTACAGTAATATAGAGCCTGGTTACGTAAATTATGGTGTATCTATCTTCTCAACCAATATTCTATGCAGCCTCAAGAACTGTTTTGGAGAACTAATTTACTGGCATTAAAACTCATATCACATTGTTACATGAAAAAAGATGACAAAAAAGTCAGCGTGGAGTACAGATGCCTTTAAAAGGCAAGAGCACACGTGTGGGTCCTGGTGAGCACACAGCAATGTATCCACGAATGACTTAAAGCAACGATGCTTTCGCTTTTATCGTGAAGTAAGATGATAGGTGGTCTTCTGGTCCTTTTTTGCTTATTTGAGTTTTCTACTTATACACATGGAAATCTGCATAGTGGAGGGAAATGCTTTCCAAGCAGCAAACCCCTAGTCCTTGGTGTGTGAAGCAGCCTGAGGAGGCCATGGATAAAGGGAACATGATGAGGTGTAAGGAAGAGGGGCAAGACAATGCAGGTCATGGTAACAACTTGACTTTGACCCCGAGGAGTTGCCAAGTCCTCAGAAGACTTTGAGCAGAGGAGTGACATTATCTGACTTAGGTTTTTTTTTTTGGATATAGGGTCTCACTCTGTCCCCCAGACTGGAGTGCAGTGGCGTGATCTCGGCTCACTGCAACCTCTGCCTCCCAGGCTCAAGCGATTCTCCTACCCCAGCCTCCCTGAGTAGCTGGGATTACAGGTGTGCACCACCACACACGGCTAATTTTTTATTTTTAGTAGAGACAGGGTTTCATCAGGTTGGTCAGGCTGGTCTTGAACTCCTGACCTCAAGTGATCCACCTGCCTCGGCCTCCCAAAGTGCTGGGATTACAGGCATGAGCCACCGTGCCCGGCCTGAATGAGGTTTTAACAGGGATACTCCGGCCACTGTGTTATGAACAGTATGAAAGGAGCAGGAGAAACCAAGTCGGGGCAGCCCAAATAATACAGGCAGGAGGAGACAGTTGGCACAAGTACAGAACGAGAAAGAGGGTGAGAAGTAGTCAGATCCTAGCTTTCTTTTTTTTTTTTTTTAAGAGTAACTAGACTCCAATGGATTTATTTTAAACACAGAACCAACAGGATATGCCGATAGTTAATAGCTGCCATTAAACTGAAATGACAAAAATTGTGAGAGGAACAGGTTGGTGGGTGAAGGTCAGAAAGAATGCCAGAAGAATACAAGAAATCTAAGTGGAGCTGTCGAGCACGCCAGTAAGGGCCCAGTGGAGTTCAAGGGGAGGTCCTGGCTGGCCTAGCAGACAGGGAAGATGGATCAGGTAACCTGCTAATCTCAGTGGGTCAGGGAGATGGGGAGCAGTCAGGGGTCCAGGTTGAAGTGTGGCTGCTAAGTCAGGTACACGGTGAACTAGGAGGGCATGGCATACTTTGGTGGGTCATGGAGGTGACAGCCTGTCTGTAGTGGCTTGAAGGTCCTAGTGGGATCCAAGGATTACTGGCTCTGGGATACTACAGAAAGTGAGCTGGAAAGACAGGAGCTGTGGTCAGAGAAGGATACACACAATTAGGGAGGGGGTTCGATTACTGGAAATGAGTAAGACCAGAGTGAGAGGCTGAGTTAAGGTAGTGGACAAGATTCCTGAAGACAGGAATTCAATGAGCCAAGAGTGGGACATGGGAGGATTACCTAAGGCATGTGACTTTTATTTTAAAAAGTTCGCTCTGCTCTTGCACACAGAGGGTTGGGGGAGTGTGTAGGAGTGAAAGCAGAAAGACCAGTCAGGTCACTGTAACAGACCAAGAAGAACCACTAGTGGCATGGACCCCAACGTAGTGGTGAACGAGAGAAAAGGGCACTTTTGGGACATTTGGATATTATATGCAAGACAATCGGAAAGTGAAGAATACAGGAAAACTAGAGTTTTAGATGGAACAAATAGGCAAACATAAAAGGCAGGCGTGGTAAAAAAAATAAAGTCATGTTAATCCTGTACACGTGTTTGATCGTAAAGTCTTCCAACATGAACCATCAAGGAGACATTTGGATATAAGTTTGGAGCTCAGGAGAGGGCAGCACTGTTGGTAGAAATTTCAGAGCGACCAACTGAAGTATTTAAATACACGGGACTGGATGTCACCTGCAAATAAAATGAAGACAAAAGAGAAGGCCAAAGCCAAGTAAGCTGACCAATAGTTGGTTTTAACCAGGGCTGAGGTTTTGACAGGTGAGTATGACAGAGTGGAATAAGAGAATTATAGCTGTTTTGAAAAGGATTAATGACAGCTTCACAGAACTTAAACTGAAGAGCAATAAAATGGGTTCAAGGTTAGCAAGGCTTGACTATAAAATGTATCACACAGAGAGTGAGTTGGTCAGCCTCAGGTGCTCTATAAACAAAAGTCTGAGAAGCATATTTTTGGTTTGACTCCAGGCTTTCCAAACATTCTCTGCTTATGATCACTTATGTAGGACAGACTCTACAACAGAGCATGCAGATTGGACATGGAGATTTGAGTACTGCTTGTAGCCACCTATGAGATGTTTTTCTCCTTATAAACTAACAATATAGTAGCCTGGGAGTTTGCTGAATATAAAGCAGTCTCTAAGAAGCAGGCCCGCTACACTTTGGACCCAGAACAAATCCATTAAGGAAATTCTAGTCTGTGCTTGGCACTTGGCATACACTGCATAATCAGAACAGGTATTCAATAAATTCAGAGTACAGCTGGAAAAAGAGCATTCTGGTCTTCATTCATGGCTACAGGAGGAACAGTATAATTCTGTGCATATAGTGCTATTAGGCACTGATTAAAACACACACACACCCCCCAAAAAAATGATGCCAGAAAAGACATCTGTAGGCCCTTCTGTGAAAATAAACAAAGTCTTCATGATGACCCTTGCAAGGAAGATACTATTTTTCATATATTACTGAGCAAACAGAGACTCTGAAACATTAGGTACCAACCAATGACGGGGTAGAAGAATCGTGATTCTAATCCAGAACTGCTTGATTTCTTTTTACTTGCTATGCGACCAATTCAAACACCTCCTTTTCTAAGATGCTCTGCTTGACAGAAGAAACCAGGAACAAACAACCACCACATCCCTATGGGTCTCATACTGTTTTGAATGTACTTTTAGACATGGCACTTATGTAAGATCCACATTGGTGAGAAGGGAGCATGCGCTGCCTTGTTACCCCAAAGAAAAGAGTGTAGCCCGCAGCTAAAACTCGATGTTGTGCTTTACAATGAATAATTATATGTCCCTGACATAACAACTTGGATTCTGGCAAACTCTCAGATAATATGAATGAATAAAATCTGGTTCTATCCTGTGATAAATTAGATTTCACTTTCTAGTAAGCAAGTGGGAAGACAGTTCAGACTTCTTTAGTTTCAAACTTCTATCACAGAACATGCTGCCTCAATGTACAAATGCTCTGAGTGTAAGAAATGTCTCCTATCTACAAATATTAATAGAAAATAAGTCCAGCAAAAGCCCTGGAATATCATAAATCTCTTTAAGTGTATGATACAATAAATTGGAATATGGTAGCAGTTGCAAGGAACAGTTGTCAACTGAGCACAGGGACCAGAACACAATGACAAAACATTTCTATTAACATTAACCAAATGTTGGTATATTCATTCATGACTCTAAGAGGAATATTTCAACTCAGGTAAATACTGAAATGCATTGATCAAAAACTATATAAAATAGATCCAGAAAAAAGGTCAATTCTCTGCTTTGGAACTAATTCTCAACCAGCTGCTGGTTTATATACAAACTATTGGCAATAATATTATATACTGACATCTGCTCATTTGTTCAATGCTTTTTAAAATTAACCTAAAATATTCTATGAAGCTGAGGAAATGGAATCTGCTCTTGAGCTTCAAATGCTTATATATGTATACATACTTGCCTACCTGACAGTTCCACAGGCATCTAAAACCTACCACTAAGAGCACTGAGATTCCAGCTGTGGTGGCTTATTGGCCCTACCTAATTGGACCCTAACATATACTACATCTGACTTAGTTCCAACTCTATCACTCTGAACTTACTCTTTCCTATACCCCTTCCCTTTGACCTCCATAGTCTCAAGGCACTTCTATTTCACCACTCACACAGCTGAATGCATCATTGGCAGTCTCACCCAATTCAGATTCTGCTTCAATATTCTGTCTCTTGACTAGTAGCAGTAGAGAGCACTTATGTGTACGGGGCAGAAATCTGAGGCCAGGCCCTGTACTTTCTTCTTCCTCCTCTCACATTAGACCAGTAGCTAAGTCCTGTTAGACTTTACACCCATAACATTCTTCAAATGTAACCCAACAACTCTCTACCCTCTGTCTCCTTTAAATTCAAGCCTTCCTTGTTTCTCTTGGCAACAGCATCTCCTGATGACTAAGAAACTTAAAAGAAGTTGTGTGTTGTTCTTCTACAACAGGGATTGAAGCCATCAACCCTATGCTAAATAAAGTGAGTCAATTTGGTTTGGTCCTCATTTTCTCATCCCAAACTCTTAGACATGCAATGTGTGTGGTGGTAAAGAACTCAACTGCTCTCTCCGATAATTTAACCTGCTGGAAAATTTGCAAGTAACTGGGGCAAATGTGTTTGAAAGTAATAACTATGCAATGTTAAGAGACAGACAGTCTGGACTCTAATTTTACTGTATTTGTCTCATTCAGCTGAATGTGGGAAAACGTGCTGCTTTTTCTGTAGGCAGTGTTACCTTGCTAATCCTACACATTAACAAGCTGGGAACCAAGAAGTGAGAGCAACATACAACACAACAAACCAATAAGCTCAAGCAACTGGAGAAAGGAAAACGATATCATTCAGAGTTAGTTTCCTATGGACACAGAAACAACTCTCTCGTTCTCCGCCAACAAAAATTGTTGGCACTTTTGGCAGGAATATACCCAAGTTCTTACGGTCTGTACTTAAATGTGACTGCCAAAGAGGACTATGAGTTCTAAACCTATAGTGTTCAGTGCTGGACAGAAACTAGAAAATCTTTGCTGTCTGAAAGAAACTCCAAAATTAGTTTTTATGAGAAGGATATCTCAGAACGCATTAGTTCCTTCCTAATTACTCAGTGAGGAAAAAAATTCCACAAAATCTAACTGCGTAGAATCTCTGGATATTAATCAATACACTTGCAGAACCTGTATAAGTAAACAAGACTGTTCTGCATTTCATTTCAAGTTTGAACACCTGCTTGTGTTACCTGGATTTTGGAAACAAGGCATCTATCTATGCACACTAGTTTATTTTAAACCAATTTATGTATGGTGATAAATTTACTAAGAATGTGATACGTTTTCAAAATGAAGTGGTATTACTAGGATGAAACATAAGAAACTGCTGCTATTCATCCATGTCGAGCTATAAAAATAATTTCCTATTAGTCAACCTAATGATTATCAGATGCTGATAGATTCCTAGGGCTTCCCAGATGCAAAGGGTATAAGGCAATGCCAAGGAAAATCTGCAATAAGGGAGTTTTTAAGGAATAACTTATCAACCCAAACACCAAATGCTAAGTGCATGAAGAGAGCTTCTTCTTACTCCTATCTACAGGGCCCACATCAGATGATAAGATCCGTAAGCAGGAGCCAGGTTTCACTCCCTCCCAGCATCTCCAACTCAGGTCCTGGCACACCGTAGATACCAGGAATTCACTGCTGAATACCGTACCAAGCTACACATTTCTGTGCTTGGCGAAAATGTAAAGCTTAAAATAGTCACCTGCTCATCCTAGAAATGAAAATAATGACTATTTTCTCCAAGAATAAAATCATGTGTTCCTGGTAGTATTCTAGGAAACCACATTATTACTTGAGAATCAGATACTAAAAAAACTGATAACTATTGATCTCTTAACATTTCTAATTCTGAAATTAGGTTTCTACTGTGAATTATATTGCAATAAATTAAAATTTGCCTATTTTGACTTGCTGCCTAATTTAAGCTCAGAGTACAGCTGCAATGCCAGAATGGGAAGCACCCTTGGTACCCACTGGTAGGACAACATTCGCTGAACTACAGAAGTGATTCCAATTTCACTAGTTTGTCCACTGATGTCCTTTCACTGCTCCAGATTCCACACTGCATTTACATATCTTGTCTCCTCAGCCTCCTCCAGCTGTTACAGCTTCTGGGTCTTATCTTTCATGACATTGATATTTTTCAAGAGTAATCATCAGAATTCTGTAGAATGTCCCTTAATTTGGGTTTGACAGTTTTACTGGTACAGTGATTTTTCAAATGTGTCTTTAAAACTACTAACATCAATGAGATAGAAATTAAAATACTTGCAAATTATTCTTAGTAATTGAGGCACATATATCCCAGATTCCATTTTTGGCATAAAACACAGCTAATCCAAGTTTCACTAAAGATAATAAAGCAATCTTTCAACAATTCAATGTGAATGTTATTATAAATAATCCTCTACAAATATAAATAGAAAGGGGAAAAAAGCAGGTAAAACAAAATAATTACTGGAGAAACAAATGTAGCCTGTGTATGGAAAAGCCAATGTTAACTGACCTAGCCATTCTATAGAGCTATTTCAGAAGAAACATGAAACTGGTGTGAATTTCTAGTTAGCTGAAGTTTCACTGGCAGTAGCTTTGAAGAAGGAACTATCTAGACACCATCTAATTTGTATTATAGTTGTTACCCCCATGGGCATATATTGGTACCATATTCCATAGAAGTTTCATGGCAATCAGTACAATGTTCAAAGAATTTATGTCAAATGTGAAAAAAATCTTGAGCTAAGGATATGAATTTCTAAGCCAAATACACATTTTTGGGTACACAAAATTACACTGATTCCCTTATTAAAAAGGGCATGTGAGAAACCAGTTCTAAGAACCTTATTTATGAGCCACTCCATGAATCTGATGAATCCATAGCTAACAGTAACTAAAAATTAATTCTATTTACATCAAAATCAGCAACAATTGAATTGCTCAAAAAGCACATCTGTTATTTTTCTGGCCTGGGTGTGATGGCTCACATCTGCAGTCCCAGCACTCTGGGAGGTGGAGATGGGTGGCTTAAGCTCAGGACTTCGAGACTAGCCAGGGCGACATGGTAAAACCATGTTTCTACAGAAAAAAAAAAAAAAATTAGCTGGGCATGGTGATCCATGCCTGTAATCCCAGCTACTCAGGTGGCTGAGGCAGGAGAATTGCTTGAACCTGAGTGGCTGAGGCTGCAGCGAGCCAAGATCGTGCCATTGCACTCCAGCCTGGGCAATGGAGTGAGACCCCGTCTCTTTAAAAAAAAAAAAAAAAGTTTTCTCAAGTCCCCCTAGTCATCCTTCCCTCCCATTCTTACAGAAGCCATTCCATCCAGGCCCTGATCACTGCACATCTCATCTTCCTTAATCACCTCTCAACTCTTTCCAGTTCTGGTCTTTTTGCTTTCAATCTGTGCTCCATGTTGCTGTCGGTTTTATATTCCAAAATCCAAAAAGAGATCATACTGCACACTCCACACACCCTGCAGTGAGTCCCCAATCCCCCTCAACTCCTATCTGAGCATTTAAACCCACATCAAGTGACAGCCCACAATCATCACATATTGACTCTACTCAGCCAAAACCCTGTCCTGTCTGACCTCTGTTTCCTAGAGAGCCTAGAAACAGAGAGGGCTCACTGTTTCTAGGGTGTTAGCCCTCTCTGGCTATCAGGGCTCACTGTTTCTAGGAAGTGAGCCCTCTCTGGCTACCAGGAGTCACCTGATAGCTAGACACAGCTCAAGATGGCAGAAAAAAAAAGCACTTGGGAGTCAGCAGCAAAGGCCAGGGCAACGGAAGCCTAAAGGATAGCCTGGAAACATATTCTAAGATACCTGCACAAATCCCCTGCAGAGGAGGCGTTTTCTTTAGGAGGGTGGGGATGGAGAGCAGTAGAGAAGGCATACCCAAGGAAAGAAACTTTCTAGCTTTTCAATTCTACTATCTTCTACAGAGTCTTACTTAATCCTGTCTTCACGCCTTTTGTTCACATTGTACTCAGTGACCAGAAAGTGTCTCCCCTGATTTTACTCATCATATTGCTGTTATTCATTCATTAAGTAGGATTTACCAAATGTTACTACATGCCAGGCACTATGTCAAACAAAGGGTGTAGAGTGGAGATGGCAACAGATATTGTTTTTGCCCTCAAGAATCTTAAAATAGAGTGGAGGAAGGCAGATAAAATACAATCAAGTAACAAACGATATAATTAAAAATTGGGGCCAGGCACGGTGGCTCACGCCTGTAATCCCAGCAGTTTGGGAGGCCGAGGTGGGTGGATCACTTGAGGTCAGGTGTTCGAGACCAGCCCAACCACCTCTACTAAAAACACAAAAATTAGCCAGGCATGGTGGCGGACACCTGTAGTCCCAGCTGCTTGGGAGACTGAGGCAGGAGAATTGCTTGAACCCGGGAAGAGGAGGTTGCAGCGAGTTGAGATCGCACCATTGCACTCCAGCCTGGGTGATGGAGGGAGACTCTGTCTCCAAAAAAAAAAAAAAGGAGAGAGAAAAGTAGAATTAAAAGTTAAGATACTAAACAGGGTCCCAAGATAGAAGAGAGTATTTACCATGAAAAGAGCAGGAGAGGGAACACTGAAGCAGAGGTTCGGAAGGAATAGTCATGGAGGAGACAGGGCCAGTCCTCTACCGAACCTCTCTGGGCATCTGTCTCACTCTGGCTACACTCACACCATGGCACCGGTCACCTGTGACCTGTACCTGTGGTTCCCTGTTTTGAGCATGGGGATCCTTTAAAAATCGAGAATGTACTGGACTCCTAAATGACAACAGTCAAACTTTTCCTAATTGTTTATACACATACAGATTTAAGGAGACCTTGCAGTAATTCTGAGGCCACCCAGTGCTTCGTAACTGAAAACCACTGACCAATACTATTAATGTGATATAACCATCAATAGCACTTTGGGTAGGGTACTCTTCTATCCAATAGCAATGTAAATTCACTAAGACTGTAGCTTACACTTGTTTGAATGTCTCCACTATCCTCCTCACTGCAACACCCAGCAGGTTTATGCACAGCAGCATCCCTTCCACTTACGGGTCTTCTCATGCCTTCTCGGCTCCCACACCAAGAACATTCCAGGTCAAACTGAATCTCCCATTCTCCCAACTCCAAGAGTATGGGCCACCCACACCTAGTAACTCTCCCAAAGGACATAATTCTGTCATTCTCTCTCATTCCCCTTCCACTGTGCCAAACTTCATTTAAAACTCTTTGTTCTCTTTCAAATCTGACTCAACCCACTCATGCCAATGGGCTGCGGGCTATCTGTAGACTGGGACAGTGTCCAGATCTGTAGTCCTAGCCTCAACCACACTAAATTGAGTGTGCTCTGTTCCCTAACAACTCACTGTAGTATTTCACTAATAGATCAGGAAACTTGAAGGAACACTGAAAAAGTTGAGTAGCATCACTAGAAAAAGAGCCTGATATAAAGAGTATATTTTTCCTGTACTATTCTTAAGTGCATGTCTTACTGCATTTGTAGAATGCTTTGTATTTTAAAGTCAACACTTTTATGTTTTTTCCTATGAGATTATCAAGAAGCTATGTGAGAGAGGAAGGGATACTGTTATTTTCTGGAGTCAGGGAACCAGTGACTAATCCTTACAGTCCTATTCTGGATGGGTTTGACAGAGAGCAGGACCCAGATATCTGAATACAGAGCTTTTGTCACAGATTGCATCTGATAAATTATACCAACACTCTGACCCAATGATAATCAACATGACATTGACAGTTCTCTCTTTTGGTCTAAGATTTAATCCTCATATTAATCTCATGTGTTAGAAATGGATTTTATCCTCATTTTACAGATGTGTATACTGAAATACCAAAAAATGAAGCAATTTATCCAAAGTTAGCTACATTTTCTCATAACGTATGTCTTCTCCTGCTTGGGCTTCAGCTGATGGCATGCAGAATATGATCTCTGAAATAATAAAAAGTAAGAGCAGTAACATCCACTGTTGCTATGTGACAGGTACTGTGGTTAAGTAATATATTTACTAATCTGTTAAATATTCACATCAACCCTACAAAATACTATTTTCTTCACTATAGAAATAAGAAACCAGACCCCAGACCCTGAGGCTAGAAAACGGCAGAGCTCATCTAAGCCAGACTCTGTCTTAGCCCTAAAGTTTGTGTCCCCTGCTGCGCTTGAAAATCTTGATGTGTGCTCTGGATTAGCTGGGGAAATCACAGTTCAGAGTCCTCCCACCTCACTCCAAGGTGCTCTGCACGCTGGATATGGGAAGGACAAGAACTGAGGCTCTGCCAAAGCTACTAATATGGGGAAGCATCCAAAGAGTTAAAACAAAAGACACACCTTCAAAATGCACTAACATGCACGCATGTGCGTGCACATACACACACACACATATACACAATACTAATGATTCCACCATCACAATTACTTTACATATTGCTCATTTTCTTCTGCATGTCAAAATATTTGAACCTATAGAGACCTAGATGACAGGAATAACTGTGCACGTAACTTTTTTAGTTTTATGCTTAGCAGAGTATCAAATACAATCAAGAAGTAAAACCACGTTTTATGGGAGAAAGCTATACTAAAAACCTATGTGACTAGAATAAATGTCAGTTTTTTAAATCATATATTTTACATGGAAGGAAGGAAACTACACTTTACTTTCCCAAAAGCAATTTATCACTGTGGAGAAGGTCTTGGCACAATTTTGTTATTTTATTATGATAAAGGAGACTCTAATTACCTTGACAGAATCCAGTAAACTCTTAGGAAAAAATCGCTTTAAACCAACATCTTTTCTGAAATATAAAAAGAAGCATATTAACAAATAGCACCACCAAATCAATTAATATAATGACAAACTTGCAAGAACATAAAAGCACTGTAAATTATTTAATGTTCCATATATTATTTAGGAAGGAAACAAGTATAATAATGCTTTAATTAACCAGTATATTCACAGGAAGGATGGGACAAATCATTTTCTAGATATGTACAGAAAACACAAATACAAGTTGATTTAAATAGAAATCCTTTTGGTTTTTCCTTTTACCCTTATTATTGAAAACTCTTCTAAAATATTCCCTCTTTGTAAATCATAATGCATTTAAAAAACTGTCCTTTTTCAGATATTGCTTTAAGGTTATAAACATCAGTTCCAACTGGGTAATACTGTATTTGTAGAGAAAATAGCTAGCCTGATTAGTAAATGATTCAGGATATACCTTACAAGTTACAGAAATAAATCCCTTAGGTTTATCCTAAAAGTTGACTATTTAAAAAAATAGACTTTTCTGATCAAGGGACTCATTCGTTTATCTCAGTTTCACATTAGGGGGAGAAAAAAAAAACCAGATAAATTTACGTGATTTGCCCTAGGTAAAAAAGGTTAATTTATGGAAATCACAGCAATGTTCTTTAAGTCAGGCAACAAAATTAAATTATCATCAAGAACTGCAACGCTCTAGCCAAGAAAATAGGTTAGAAAGAACAGCTGATTCTTTTCCTAGTACTTTGGTTACTAACTTACTCAGATGTTTTGGCCACTAGGTGTCACTCGTGTGCTAGTAATACGAAATAATGCCTCTGAGGACATTAAGGAATGTCAGGAGACACATAAAAGGATCAAGGAGAAAAGGGAAATACAGGTTTCTTTTCAGAATCACATAATATATCACATATAACAAACTGAATATAAAGTACCAAGAAACAGGGATGACTTCTTCATCCATAACTGTAAGTTGGCTGGCGTTATAAACAAAACTAGACATCATGTCATGATACTATAATTCAAACATTTTAAATCCCTTGTTCTATAATCTGACTGCTAGTAGTACCTAAACCAATGAATTCCTCCTCTGCTAAATCCAAAACTGGTCTCAGTTCTCATTCTTTCTTATTCTGCTATTACTATGTTCATTACATCCTAAAATTATCTCAGCTTCTATGATATACTACTTTCTGGTTTTACCCATCAGTTAATTCATACAACTACTGATTTTACATTTCTGTCTCTAGCCACTTTTGTTTGTAACTTCCTTTCCTTACCTTTACAGAACCATCATTATCTATTTTGACAGTTGGATATGAAGGGGGAAAAGTATCCACACAAGTTCTTCCTTTTCATTTTGCCTCCTAAAAACACAGCGTCTTTGCATTTTAAGGATTTTGATGCCAATCACTACTGGGAAGTAGCAAAATTAGTACACAAAAGACACACTCTGGAATCTACAAGGCGGTATTCTTGATCATTTCTGCCTCTATCTACATTTTCAAGCCACTATTCCATAACAGCAAGCACTGATTTTCATATCAAAGAGGTTTTTTTTTTTTTTTTTTTTTTTTGAGACCGAGTCTTGCTTTGTCACCCAGGCTAGAGTGCAGTGGCCCAATCTCAGCTCACTGCAACCTCTGCCTCCCAGGCTTCGAGCAATTCTCGTGCCTCAGTCTCCCAAGTAGCTGGGATTACAGGTCTACACTACCACACCCGGCTATTTCTTGTAATTTTAGTAGATACAGGGTCTCACCATGTTGGCCAGGCTGGTCTCAAACTTCTGACCTCAAGTGATCTGCCTGCTTCAGCCTCCTAAAGCACTGGGATTACAGGCATGAGCTACTGCGCCCGGCCTCAGAGAGTTCTTAATTTGAATCCTGGCTCTGCCATAGGATGGACTTGCTGTTAACACCTGTGAGCCTCCGGTTACTTGTAAAGTGGGGTGTGAACTACTACCACGCAGTGGTGCTGAGGTTTAAGTAAACTGTTTATGAAGTTCCTGGAACGTGAAGGGGGTAGTTTCTGTTCTGCCATAGAAGAATGCCTTAGAAAGCACTGCTGTCTGGACAGCTTCTGGTCTACATGCCCCGTGTGCCTCACTGTTTAATGCAGAAGGAGGCATGGCCTGACCTGAGGTTTGTTGGTGGACAGTAGAGGTCGTGAGAAGTCGTGAGATTCAGGGGCTACTGTGGACAGAGGCAACAGGGATGAGTGACTGGACATGAGGTGTGAGGGAATGCTGAAGCTATGCACCGAGAACGGGAAGGTGGGTGGGCATCAACAGTTCTATTTTAGACATGTGAGGCTGGGCGAGGTGTACATACATGCCCTTCTAGTAGTGATTTCAAGAAGGCAACTGGCCATGTCAGTATTTGGTTGAGGGAAAGACCAAGGCAGGGAATATCCTCTCCCCGACTGTGTGGCTGTCAACTGCTATTGTCAACCCAGTTACACATCTATTTCTCTCAGAGCCAGGCAGAAATAAAAAACTTACCATATTCATTGCTGTCACAAATAAGAAAATTAAAGATAAACCAAAAAGTGTTGTATGATTCAAGAAAAATGAAAGGAAGCATATATTTTTTGAAAATAAAGACGAATACTAGGTATTGCTTTTACTTCAAAGGTGAAGACAACTCCATTTAAAAAAAAACACCTGAAGGCCAATAATTAGCATATATACAGTATAGATTTTCTTAAACTTATTTTGAGTAATAACGAATTTGTAACATTTGTCCATATGTTAGAATTTTATTGACACCTGGCAGTTGAGAAAATAAAAATGAGGCTCAAGCATACAAGGTCATGGTAAAAAGTCTGCAACACTGCCTTTAACACATTTTAATTTAATCTAGAAGTCAAACTACTTCAGGTTTTGTGATAGAGGACTCTGAGCACACCTAACGCACTATGTTCAAAGATTTTAGGGAAAGCCTATTATAGATATCTAAATTTAAAGCCTTAGGAAACCAAGCAGGGACTTGTAGGTTGTCCCATTTTTAATATGAGGTCACCTCTCTCCATGATCTGTGTGTCTGGGACTGGTTTAAAACGTGCACTCTAATAAGCAGTAGTTTTGCCTCAAGTGGCATAAAAACCTTCTTTGAGCCCAAACTCTGTACAACTGTCCTGTATGTGAATAAAACAACAAATACAACTTATACATCATAAACAAAATATAATTACTAACCTTTATCATATAATAATTCCTGACTATATTAACTGTCAAAGGATACGTCCTAAATGCATTTAAACTCATGTAATAAAAAACTAGCTCACATGAAGCTTTTAGAATACTGCCAAACCCCAGTTCCCAAACCCAAGCATCAGTTTATTAGATTCCCACATCAGTTCAGAGAAAACTCTTGAACCCATACACAGATGACAAGACACTAACATTAGGTTAGAACTGTGTTGTCCAATATGCAACCACTAGTGATATGTAACTATTTATACTTAAATTAGTTGAATTAAATTAAAAATTATGTTCCCAACTGCAATGCTCAGCACATTTCAAGTGATGAGCAGTCCCATGGGGCTAGAGGCCACCGAACTCAGTGGGGCAGCCACAGAACAGTTCCATTGTTGCAGAAAGCTGCAATGGGTGGGGCTGGGACAGAGCAATGAATCTAGGACTTCGGGCACCCTCATTCTCTAGGGCTTGCTGCTGTGGGCCCAAAGGCTCCTCAGTAAGGGCAGAGACGGGTGAAATGCATGAGCACTGGGGATAGGTGCAGAGCTACCACAGGCACAACCACACAAGGTTCCTGCCTTGCTCAGAAAGACTGGGGAAAGGAGGTATAGAGGGGTGAGGAGAGAGCTCTACCATGACAACGCAGAAGGCAGCAGATCTTACAGGAGACAGCTGTACGTTAAACAAGAAGCCTTTCGTTGGGATTGCCTGTATATACATAGCAGAGGGCTTCTAAGTATTACCTTTCCTACTTCTCTCTCAGAACTAACAAAAACAGTTTCTATGATCTATTCACTAAGATTCAAATCATTTAGATTTGAAGCTACAAAGACTAGAGAGGCTGTATTCGTTTACTTCCTCACGGAGACTGTATGACATACTAGGCACCATAACAGATCATGGGGTAGAAAAATCACAAATATGTTTCCTTTTCTTAAGTGAGATAATTACATAAACAACTAACTACCACACAGTGTGAAAGGTACTATAAGAGTTTAAAACCAATACACTTAGCCATCGAGATTTAAGGTTTTTGTGGCCAATTTTAACCAGAACTCTCTTCATTTTAACTGACCTCTATCCTTTAAGTGAAAGATTTAGAACACTGCTGACTGACGTGGTCTTCGTTCTCTTTTGCTAAACCTCAAAATCTCGTTCATTACTCCACTGATTCCTGTTGCCATTTACCATTTTTGGAAAATCCCTAGAGAGCTCTGCCCTCCCACATCCCTGCATGATGACTGTGCACCTCCTCGTATTCCTCCTTTCACACCATAGTGGCCATCCAGAATCGTTCAGGAAAAGAGGCTGTGTAGGAGGGCCCCTCCCCACCTGCACCAGCTGACTGCCATCAGCATTCCCCACTCACTGAGATGAATCCTCTACAGTGCCCGTCTAGTCCCAGCCTGTGGTCTTATCCTGCACGTGTGTATTCACATCTACAAATTCGTAACACAGCTGGCTTTCAGAAGCCTCCGATGGGAATCAACTGTCTTTACATATTAAAAAGAAACTAACCTTATTATAAGCAAATTCTTATATCAAAGATAAATTTATTTCTCTTCTGGCAGTATTTCTGAGAAGATTCTTGTCTGTTGACCTTGTTTAATATTTTGTGAACACAATCCCTCAAATACTTAAAACCTAGGCAAAAATGCAGCCAAAACTAACTTCAAATATAACTTAAACAGGCATTTCCATGTAGTAACTCTATCTTACCCTTTCTCCAAAACTGTCAGAAATAGTATGGTGGTACTTTCACCTCTAAATTATACTCAAGCCTCTTAACAATAGACAAATGCTAAAATTATCTCACTGCAATGGAGATTGCTGTTTCTTAATGACATTCTTCCCTTCATCCTGGGGATGAAGTTGTCTTTTGGTCAGGTACAGTGCTGCCTTCCCCAGTCTCTTCTGTAGCAAGGTATGGCTATGTAACTATGTTTTCTCCTATGTTCCTCTAAGGGAAAGTACTAAACAGCAGGTTCATAAATAATGTCACTATTATTTAATGTTGTTTCATTATAATGTAGATGAGAAAAAAAAATCGATTCCCAGCTGGGTCACTATATGGAGTGTGCATGTTCTCCCTGTGTCTGTGTGGGGTTTCTATGGTTACTCCAGTTTCCTCCCACATCCCAAAGATATGCATGTTAGGGGAACTGGTGTCTGAACTGTCCTAGGATGAGTGAGTATAGGGAGGGAGGAGAGAGTATTCCCTGTGACAAGAATGGCATCCTGTTCAGGGCTGGCTCCTGCCCTGCATCCTGAGCTGCTGGGATACAGTCCAGCCACTCATGACCTTGAACTGGAATAACTGGGTAAATAATTATGTCTTCTTTTTAATCAGACTTTTAAAAATGTATGTTTACATTTATTCCAACGTTTAATACTAGAAGTGTTTTGGATCTCTACTTAGAAGCTGGGGATGTTTTTGTGACCAGAAGGTAGCTGCTTTCTCTCCTCCTCACCTCTTATTTACAAAAGATGTAAATAAAAGTCTTGTCTGTTTTACACTCCAGTTGTTCCCTGTTGTGTGAGCCCACAGGAAGTAACGTACCAGGGACAGGGGCTGGGGGACTTCACTGTCTTCTCCTTTGCCTACAAAAAAGGTACCTTGGTTCTTCCTAGATTGGAAAGACATGAAAAAGAAAGACTAATGAACTCTTTAGCTGGTTTAAAGAAAAAACCCTTAAGTTTCTAGATAGTATTTGTCTCACTCTCAGAAACTGTGCCTTAGCGGTAGCAGTACTAGTATAACTCAAAATAGTTATTTATGGCATTTATGGCTGGGCATGGTGACTCACACCTGTAATCCCAGCACTTTGGGAGGTCAACGCGGGTGGATCACTAGAGGTCAGGCATTCGAGACCAGCCTGGCCAAAATGATGAAAGCCTATCTCTACTAAAAATACAAAAATTAGCTGGGGATGGTGGTGCACACCTGTAATCCCTGCTACTTGGGTGGCTGAGGCAGGAGAATCGCTTGAACCTGGGAGTTGGGAGGTTGCACTGAGCTGAGATCATGCCACTGCACTCTAGCCTGGGCAACAGAGCGAGAGACTCTGTCTCAAAACAAACAAACAGAAACAAAAAAAGTTATTTATTAATACAGTAAAGCAGCCAGGCGTGGTGGCTCACGCCTATAATCCTAGCACTTTAAGGAGCCCGAGGTGGGCTGATCACTTGAGGTCAGGAGTTCAAAATCAGCCTGGCCAACATAGTAAAACCCCGTCTCTACTAAAAATACAAAAAAAATCAGCCAGGCATGATGGCGGGCACCTGTAATCCCAGTTACTTGGGAGGCTAAGGCAGGAGAATCGCGTGAACCTGGGAGGAGGTTGCAGCGAGCCGAGGTGGCGCCACTGCACTCCAGTCTGGGCAATACAGCAAGGCTCCGTCTCAAAAAAAAAAAAAAAAAGTACAGTAAAGCTGAAAGGGTATTCTGCATTAGGCTGTAAACAACTGAGTTTGACTTTAAAATTCCTGCCAGAATCTAATAAATTATGTGGAACATTTCATGAGTTTTCTTATTAGAAAGGAAAAAGAGAACCATGAAAAGTACTAATAAGAAACAAGTAGTATTCTGCATTCATGTATACTTCCTTTCTGTACTGAAGAAATACATAAATTTCTAAATGGCTCCAAGTTACTAGCCAAAACCAATAGGAAAAAGCAATGCCAATGCTCTCCTTGAGGTATGGGGGCCGCTAGGGTCCCCAGTTGCTCCTGTGATAGAACAGCCATGGTGTATGCATGCAAGTCCCTGCACATCCTCTCAGCCAGGCCACTCCTAAAGCACTGGCATCAGCCTTTACAATGGCCGCAATGGAAGACAGGACCAAATGCAATGTTGTTAAGTATCTTTATTATATAAAATATAAATAGGTTAATATTTTTGCTGGTATGCTATTATTGGGCCAGGTGTGGTGGCTCACACCTATAATCTCAGCACATTGGGAGGCCAAAGTAGGAAGACTGCTTGACCAGCATCCGTTAAGCTACCGTTCAAGAACAAGGGTGAAATTTTTAAGAGAGAGAGATTTAAAAACAGAATTTTATCATCAGAAACTACATATTAAAAATTTCTAGGTCGGGTGCGGTGGCTCACACTTGTAATCCCAGCACTTTGGGAGGCTGAGGCGGGCGGATCACAAGATCAGGAGATCGAGACCATCCTGGCTAACACAGTGAAACCCCGTCTTTACTAAAAATACAACAAATTAGCCAGGCATGGAGGTGGGCACCTGTAGTCCCAGCTACTCAGGAGGCTGAGGCAGAAGAATGGCATGAACCCAGAAGGCGGAGCTTGCAGTGAGCTGAGATCGCGCCACTGCACTCCAGCTTGGAAGACAGAGTGAGACTCCGTGTCAAAATACAAAACAAACAAACAAACAAAAAAACACTTCAAAGTAAAAGAAAAAGGGAAACTGATGTTGGAAAGATAGATTGAGCTACAATGAAGAATGTTTAGGCAATAGGGAGATAAACATGCAGGTTTCTAGGATGCCCCCAGCGCACGCGCGCGCGCGCGCACACACACACACACACACACACACACACACACACAGCACGACATGCAGAAGGGAAACTTTTTGGCTTTCTGGACCGACGGTACCTGCAAGGTGGGGACGATGAACCCGGCACTTGGGCACTGAGATTGGACCTGAGGGAGTCGGAAGTGGTATCATTTCCTGGCTCTTGTCAGAAGCCGCAACAGTGGAAATTAAGCCCCTGGAATTCAGCTTGCTCAGTCTAGGGCCACCAGCCTCTGATTCAAGCCACTGTGGTGGCCTGAGTGAGAGTCAGAGTAACAGCAGATTGAGACATCCCAGTACCTCAAGGTTATTGTCAAATACAGAACAGAAAACAGCTATGCATAAAAAACATGAAGAAATAAATGGTGCAAACACCACAGATGCGCATAGCAGAGGTTACCAAGCATGAAGAAGATTACATCATATGAAATGGAACGTCTAGAAATGAAAAATGTAAGTGGTAGAATGAAATAAACAAATGAACAACGTATGGCATAAAGATACTACTGAAGAGAATTAAAGAATTAGACGACAAATCCAAGGAAAAATCCCCCCCAAAAAAGAGGATCCAGAGAGACAGAGATAGAAAATACAAAAAATGTAAGAGATAGCAAAGATCAGAAATACATCTATTGATTATTAAAGAGACAGTGGCATATATTTTCCAGATGAAAAACATGAATCTACAGAATTGAGAAGTATGCCTTATTCCAACTGGATTTATAAAAAGAAATCGAAGCACAAGACATGAATAAAACTAGAAAAGATGAAAAGTAGGAAAAGGACCTTAAAAGAAAAAGCAACCACAAAGAAATGTCAACAGACATTTCTAGTCATAACAGAATATCTTTACAGTGTTGAGGAAAAAAAAACCAATGATCTGAACAATATATTTGGAACAAAAGGAAAAGCATACCAGAAAGGTGGTCTGAGATACAAACATGGTTATTTTAATCAAGGTCTTGCTCTGTTGCCCAGGCTGGAGTGCAGTGGCATGATCACAGCTCACTGCAGCCACAACAACCTGAGCTCAAGCAATCCTCCAGCCTCAGCCTCCCAACTAGGTGGGACCACAGCTGCGTGCCACTGCACCTGGCTAGTTTTTAAAATTATTTGTAGAGATGAGGTCTTGCAACATTATGTTATCCATGCTGGTCGACACATCTTCCCACCTTGGCCTCCCAGTGTGCTGGGATTATAGGTATGAGCTACTGCACCTGGCCCAATAAAGGATGTTTACGAAATAAAATAATACACATGCAGGGAAAGCCAAAAATAACAACTGTATAAAATAATAATAATGTCTAATATTTGGAGTTTCAATTTTGAAAAGATACAACTAAAATAACAGGAAAAAATGATGTGTAAGTTGGAAGAAGATGGGGAGACTTAAGGTGTTTCAAGGTCCTTGCTTTAAGACAGGGTTAGATAAGTTTAAAATCTGGAGTTGGTTAATATAGAAGGTTAAATGTAAGGGTAACTAATGAAAGAGTAGAGATGTTTATAAATTTCAAAGTAATTACAGAAGAAAATGTGGACTAAGAATACCAACAAAGAAATAAACAGCACATGCAGTCACACACAATTCATTTCTAGGACACTGGAAACAGATAATAAAAGCGAGTCCAATATATCACGCATCCTAAGAAATACAAATGTACTTAACCTATCAGTTCAAAGACATACTTAGCAAACTGGATTTAAGAAATCCAGCACTATGACATTTTTAAAAGACACACCTAAAAAGTATAAGGACACACAAAAGTTGAAAGTGAAAAAATGGTAATGTATAAACCAGGTCAAGGCTAACCAAAGAAGGCAAAACAGATTTCAGAACAACAACAACAAAAAATTATCAGGCATAGAGAAGATCACTACATAATGATGCAAGATTCAATTTACCTAAAACGCATATTGTTTGGATGTTTAAATAAAAGAGCCTCAAAATACAAAGGAAAAATAAATAGACTTATAGGAAGAAACTGGCAAAGTCATTATCACAGATGGGTATGTTAACAAGCTTGAATAGGAAATGCATTTTTTAAGTCACACTAAAACATTTATAACAACTGATCACACAAAGCAAATACAACAAAATGTTAATAACTGTAGCATTCTGGTGCTAGACACATAGATGCTGACTGAACAAGTCTCTCAACTTTTTGTATTTTTGAAACTTTTTCATGATAAAACACTAGGGGAAAATGATCTTATTCTAGGGTCCACAAAGGAAGGCTCCACAAAAGCTGAGAGGCTCTTGTCACACAGACCATGCTATCTGAGCATAATGCCATTAAGTCAAAAGTTAATTTAAAAAGAAAATATTTTTAAAATCCACACATTTGAAAATATAAAAACAGAATGAATGCACAAAAGTTTCAAAACAAACATTTAACAATCTTAACTTCTGGAATGCCTTTGTAAAAATAGGATCTTAAAACTCAAAAACCAAAATGAAAATACCATTTTACTACATTAAAGAAAGACAAACTTCTGTATGATGAGAGCCATATACACATAGTTGAAAGAAAATGACGAGCTAGGAAAGAAAATACAGAACTAACATTACAAGATAGTGTTAACATGACAAAGACTGCTTAAGATCAATAAAGAAAAAATAAACATATTAGAAAAGCTTATTTAAAATACAGTTAATTTACAAAAAAAACTTTAAAATGGCCATATATGCAAGGAGGTTTAATATTACCAGTAATCAAACTAATATAAAGCAAGTTATCATCTGTTGCCTATCATATAGGCAAAAATGAACAAAAAATGGCACCATGCCTTACACTGTTATTAACCTGAACTGAATGTCAACTATTATGTGGCTGTTTAAATGTAGTATTGTATACTCATGGGTGGACTATATACTAATGTATATTTCTATTTAGTCACATGGAAAGATCTATTAAACATAAAGTTGAATAAAAAGGCAAGATGCATATAGGATCATTCCACTTATATTAAAACTATGCACTGAATGCGCACACAAGTGTTAAAACAGAGAGCTATAAGGATATTTACTAAAACTATGATGATGGTTATCAGTAAGAGGAGTTGAAAAAATTTTCTTATTTGACAGTGTAGTTTCAATGTTTCTCTAACTAGAATGTATTATTACCTTTGAAAACAAATAAATTAAAAATCATTTTAAAAGGGCTCAAAATTAAATCAACAGATGAACAATAACATTGTTTTCTATCATTTTTTTTTCTTAACGCTCTTTAAAGAAACTCTACAGTTTGGTTTTTATCCTGACTGACAATCAGTATCTCCCATGGATAATAATCATAATTATAGTCCGCATTTATTCAGTGTTGGGTACAATATGTATTAAGCTCTTGACATAAATTATCTCACTCCTTACGACGCTCCTATATATGTATCACCAATATCCCCATTTTACACGTTTGGAAACAGACACCAAGAGCTTACTAATAAAACTTGGCAAATAAAATAGTCAAGGTGTAATAAGGACTTGAACCCAGATATTCTGCTTTAAGAAGTCACTCAACTAATCTACTTATAAGGAGACAGGGTGCTGAATTCACACAAGTTGTATAATTGCAAAGAATCACTAACATGGAACAAAAGCACAGGAATTTAGAAAGAGGGGACAGCAAAATAAGCACAATAATATCCTAGAACTACAAGAAACTCAAGATTCCTCTTTCTTTTAACTGTCATATTTACTTACTTTAAATAGCGCACATATAAATTAACTAAGATGAAACAGCCATATCAAAACAACAGATCATTCAACTTTCCATGCAGTCCTCTAAGAAGGATCTAATTTACAAACTCATGCTGTCTAGTTCTCCTGTTTCAAGCAATAATAATCACAAGCCCTTACTTATGTATAGCAATTCTCCCATCCAAGTACAAACCAGGCCCGACCCTGCTTAGCTTCCGAGATCAGACGAGATCGGGCACGTTCAGGGTGGTATGGCCGTAGACACGTATAGCAATTCTCATATTCTCCATTTCACTGACCCCTGACAAAAACTATGTAACGTTTTGAAAGCACTGGTTAAAGCCCTAATTTGTCCTCTTCTATTCATCTCTTCTCTGATCATCTGAAGTTCTGTAATTTCTAGAAATAAGCCCAATTTACACCAACTTCAGTGCAAAATTTGACTTTCATTTCAAACAGATCTTGAACTTAAAATTCTTCTCTCCAAACGTACCACTCAGAAATTCACTTTGACAGATAATCTGCTTTTCTTTAACTGTTTTGGCGATTAAAAACATGTCAATGTATTATTCGTGGAAATTTCTTTCAAGTATCTCTCTTCCTGTATCCTTTTGACAGTATGTCTGGCTGTCTTCATTCCTTTGTACACCTCTGGTTCTCACGCAGACTCTCTCTCTCAGTTACTATTTCATTTTCCTGTCTTGGCCTCACATAGAGATAGGTAGAATACAAATCACATCATTCTTTTTCCCCAGTCACTACACTAGGGTAGGCTTCCACAGTGACCCTGAAAGATGATCACATGTGTTCCTGGAGTCCTCTCCCTGTATATGTAACTCAGTCAGGCCACTGAACTAGCACTCTTCTCTTGACTTCACATAACTATTCGCCATCTATTGTACCTTTTTAGATCATCTCTAACTACTTGCTTAATTCTCCCATCAGGATTTTCTTTTTAGATAGGCCTTTTATTTTACAATAGTTTTAGATTTACAAAAGAATTAGAAAAAGAGTATCCTGTATAGTCCACACCCAGGTCCCCCTACTATTAATATCTTGCATTACTTTGGTACATTTGTCACAAATAATAAACCAGTATGAATATATTATGATTAACAAACTCTGTACTCGGATTTCATCAGTTTTTTCCCTGTCCTTTTTCTGTTCCAAGATCTTATCGAGGACACCACATTACATGTAATCATCATGTTTCTTTAGGCAACTCCTGGATATGTGAGTTTCTCTGACTTCCACTGTTTCCTTCATCACCTTGACAATTTTGAGGAGTACTGGTTAGGTACTTTGTAAAATGTCCCTAAAGAGGGATTTGTTTGATGTTTTTTCTCATGATTAGACTCAAGTTATGGGGTTTTGTTATGAGGAAGGCTACAGAGGTAAAGTGTCTTTCTCAACACATTACATCATGGTTGCATACTATCAACACTACTGATCACTGGTTATGCTGACTTTGACCACCTGGCTGAGGTCATGCCTGTCAGGTTTCTTCACTGTAAAGTTACTTTTTCCCCACACTTCCTTTCCTTATTATACTCTTTAGAAACAAGCCACTAAATGTAGCTCATATGTTAGAGGTGAGTTTTATGCCCCACCTCCTTTGAGAGAGGGAATCTACATAAATTTTTTGGAATTTTTCTGTAGAGGAAATTTGTCACTGCTCCTTTAAATATTTATTGATTCAAGTATTTATATTACTATGGATTCATGGGTATTCATACTTTGGGTTATAGTCTAATACTATGTAACTTAATTTGTTGCTCAAATTGTTCCAGCTTTTGTCACTGGGAACTTTTTCCACTGGCTCCTTCATCCTCTGACACGGCCCCATCGTTTTGCTTTTTGAGCACTTCCTTCTTTCTGGCACTACAAGCAGCTCTAGGGCTCACCCTTGTATTTTTTCTCCTCTCCCTCGAACTGCATTTTTCCAAGGAGCTCTGGTTCCTTCCACTGAAGAATGGTACTAGAAACCAAGATCTAAGCACAGAGTACCATAAGAGATGATTTTTAATGCTGCTGGTATTTGTGATTTCATAACAGTGAAATAAACGAACAGTGATCTTTCCTTTTTCATTTTAAAAAACATGAATGTTCCCTTAGAACTAAAAATCAACATGCTCCAAGTAACTTGTTTTCTTTCTCCTCAAGCACACTGCTTTTCTGTGACTGGTATCCATAGTGGCCCATGAGAGAAAACCAAGAGACTCCCTGGGTTCCTCCCTGTCCTTGATTCAAATATAATCAGGCTCCAGTCACACAGACTCTGCCTCTGCTAGCCCAGGTCTCCATGGCCACTGCTTCCTTCTGTCTCACAGCCTCATCATTCTCACATGGACAAGAAAGGTACAGCAGCTTCCTGACTCACTGCTTCCATCTTTAATCTTCTTTAATAAAATTCTAATCTCACAAATACGGAATTCTAACTTGCGAATCTCATCATATAATTGTCCTGCTTGAAATGATGAGTCAGCGATGCTCAAAGACTAAGTCCAGACTCTTTAAAGAATGTACTAGAGAGGTAACGACCTGGTCCCTGTATACACGTCCCTATCTCCCTCATAAGAATGCTATTCTATCTACTCACAACCAACTTAGAGTTTCCTAACCTTTGCCTGATGGTCCATGTTTCTATGCCTTTGCAAATGTTGATTTGTCCTCTTGACTGGCTTCCTGGCTCCCATGCAACAAACCCCACATACCTACACTTTGTGAACCACTCATTCTTTAAGACTTAGGTTAAATAACATCTCCATGTGAAAACACCTCACACATCAAGCACCATTCTCCTGCAAACACCCAGCTGATACTTCCACTTTCATTTCTAGCACATTATGTTATAATTTTGCTTACTTGTCTGAGAGTCTTCCTTTTAGTGAAATGCTTCCTGGGGGTTAAAATTTTGTTTTATTTCCGAATCTCCGGCACTTAGCTACAAAGGACTCAATGTTCAATTATCTTTTGCTGAATTAATTATGAAAAAGATGAAGTATACGGCTTCTAGTCTCCCACAAGTAAACTCCACATTGGGTTAATTTAATACAATCTAATATAACAGTCTAATACACAAATTAATTTCATTATTGGAAAAATTTCTAGTTATTCTAGATTTTTCTGATACATGAGCAGTGAGTAACTTCCGTATCTCCGTTTGTGAAAAACAATCTGTAGTAACTTATACAGAGAATACGAACAATAATTTATAAGCAATTTATAGGCAGCTGTAGAATTCAATATAAATTAGAAAAAATATCACCTTGCTATGATTAACTCTACACAGACAAAATGTGTACGGTAACAGGCCATATACAGTATTAGCTTTAAGACATCTATCAACAAATCTAAATGTTTACTAACACAATTAATGTCATCAAGGATTCTGTTCTTTTCCTCTTCCAGACATAAAATTTTAGAAATAGTAGTGTTTCAGAATCAGTATTTAATTTTAAGATAAACTACAAACTAATTTAGTTCCGCATATTTGCAGGTATAGCTTATAAGTATAATACTTACTCTAATACTTCATAGTTAGACTTCTTTTCTAGGGCATTGCCCCGCATCTCCCAGTATGATCGCCTAAAATCAGGGAAGACATACATTTATATGTATATATAAGGAAAGGTTATATTGTTAAATGATAAAAACTGGGGGAGTGGCATCTGAATAATAAATAAAATCAATGGCAACAACTGCAATTATCTTTGTACCAAACCAACAGTTCATAATTTACTCAAATTTTATTCAGTATTTCACTGATAATCATTATGAAGAAAAGGAAAATACCTGCAAAATATTCAAAAATAATTTAAAAATTGATAAATAAAGGCCTCAATGTATAGTTACCATCTTACCGTATTTCTAGACAACCCAACTTCAAAGCAATTTCCTGGTCCACTTGATCAGCTATCTCTAACATATAATCGCTCTTCACCTACAACAAAAGGAATAGGATAAACAACACTGTTTTAAAAGAAAAATATTAGATATATGCATTCAATAAATGTTTCCTGAGTACCTTTCATATAGTTTACATTGTGTCAGTAACTATGCTTGATGTTAAAGATATAAACATGAGTTATACCAAAAAATATTAAAGAAATAAAACGGTCTCCTATTAAGAAAAGCTCATATAAAAAAAAAAATAATAAAAAAAAAAACAAAAAAAAAAAAAAAAAAAAAGAAAAGCTCATATAATCTATGACCACTTAAATGGGACATTAAGAAACAATGAATAGAGTCTGAATCATAATAACCTTCAGCTGCTCCACACCCTTCCCATGCTGTCAAAAGTGAAAACCAGAAGGGAAATTTCCATTTCTACAAAAATTTGCAGATGTATTTTCTGACCTCAAACTACAGTTCCAGCAGCATATTTTGGACTCCAATGAAAAGGCAAAGGATTTACATACTTCAAAATCCATTTAAATGTGCAGCTGAGGTGTTTCCATCTAACCATCAATTTTAAGTGATTAATCTGCAAAGTAATACAAGCTTAAAGTCTAAAGCAAACACAAGAATCTAATGGAATTCTTGAAATGCCTTCTAAACAATGAATAAACTCAATTTTAAAAGCTGATAAGAGTGATATCAATACTTGCAAGTAATTGTCACTGTGAACACATTTTCAAAGATGAAATGTGTACCATTTCCTTGTAGATTAGCCTGAAGAGATTAAAATCTGCAATTTATTTTGATAAGCGTACCCATTTTGAACCTCACATGAAATGTTATCCCCCCTTCCTCCAAGAAGCATCCCATTCTCTTCAGCAGCACACCTGTGTTACTAGAAAACTACACTCTATTATGAACTTTATCAACACAAAAATTTGTGCAAATTTGTCTTCTCTCTTGTTCTGTACTTTCATAATACCCTCCATTTTGCCTCGTTCCTCAAAGTCTAAAATATATACTCTGACCCTTTACACACAAAGTGTCTTGACTTCTGCCCTAAAAAAATTTTCAAACATCCTGTTCATCAACAACTGCCTACTAGCCTGCTAGCTCATTTATTCAAAGAGTTCCATCCCCAGTTAACTCACCTCTCACTCCACACCAATCTGTCTACTTCATACTGGATGGTTCCTCGTTATGACCGTCTCTTGCAAAGACAACCAGCTCCCCTGTCTCCTATTATCCCTCTGTTTGAATTGCTTGGTAAACCCAAGCCATGTTGAACCTACCCACTCATCCTCTTCATGCTTAGATGAGCAGCTGGAGAAATCATAGTATAAACTCCACTTTCAACTCATGAAGACAAATCTCAAATGGCCAGTTAAAACTATCTGGAAATTGAACAATGCTTGCCTAGGAGGCTCTACAATTCACTGATTTCATACGTCCTCCAGTAAGCCTGCCATATCTCTGTTACAGAGAAGATAAAAGACATCAGATGGGCATACTCTCTGTAACCTACCAGGAATTCATAACTTAATATGCATTTAAAAAGTATGAACATTTACTCATTATTTTCTCTTAAAGTAGGAGAAACATTCCCTCAGCTAGCAGTAGACAACTATGTGCTATTACTGATTTAAGGAATATTCTGTCTCAAAACCTTCCTTTATTTTCTGCATTAGCATCTAAGTCTGGGTGCTCAATAAATATTTATTGAATGAATGAGTGAACAGTCATCATCAAACTGGAGAGTGGGTACATAAATGTTATTTTCCATATGTATTTTCCATCCTTTACAAGGAACAACAGTTTCTACTACTTCCACATAGCGGGCACTCAAGACTGATCAACTGCAACTGAATTAAGTAAAGTCAGTTAAGTAAAAAGCTTTAGGTCTAGAACGATTTGTTTAACTTCAATTGGCTCTTGTTTCTACAAAACAAAAAATAAGTCTCAATCTAAAGCCTGTTTTGCATCATAACTAGGTTTATTATCGAGCACAAAAATAAAGGCGCAAGAATTAAACCAAGACAGGTATTTAGATAGGCAGAAAAATACCACAGCTACTCTGATGGAAACATTCAGTGGCTTTTAGTTGTCCGATGCAGATTTCAGAGGAACTACTGCAGACCACCAATTACATGTTGAGGAAAATGCACCATTATGAAATTCAATTAATCTTGAAGATTAATTGCCACAATTTTTAAACACTATTCACAGGTAGGAAAAATAATCAAATGCTATATTTCATCATCAAAATGAAATTTGTATTGTAAAAATGAAAAAAGGGGAAATTATAATTTAATAATCTTCATTTTAAAAATCTCATTTATGAGAATGATTTCAAAGTTCTGAGAGTTGTTTTCCTGTAGCTTTAATCTCGATTATCAGAACTGTATGATCACAGACTGAATCTATTTGTGGCCCGACGTGATCAAAGTATTCTGCAAAGAGTATAGATCTGAAATAGAATAAGGCATCACCACAGACCCGCATCCTCCCCTCAAGCCCCAAAGCAGCTTCCCCTCTGCCGCCGGAGAGAAAGCAAACTCTGTTCAGTGTCTCAATGCTCCCTGTTATCTAGGCTCTAGAGAGTGTTCTCTCAAGCCACTGAGCGAGGTCACATCCTGAGGCTGGGCTTCAAGACTCAGAATTATGTACACACTTTGTTCATTTCCTTTATAAAACACTTCTTGACTACCTCTCTTTCACTAACTCCCAGCAGAACTGCTATCATTTGTGAAACCAAATTTATCAAGCATTTAAGTTTCTATAAAGTATATATACCTAGCACCATGTCAAGCAGATTTACATGTAATATCTCATTTAATCATCAGACCATCACTGTGAGATGGGTACTATTATCATCCCCATTTTACAGCCTCAGAAAAAGCCTGAAAGAATTATCAAAATGATAGCAGTAGATAATAATCCTACTTAAGGAGTATCCACCAGGGACCAGTTACTACGCTAAGCATTTTACATATATTTCTGATCTTTACAATAATTCTTCAAGGTAGAGTTTATTAGTCCTATTATATATAAAGATCAGAAAACTTAACTCTGTGTTAAGCAAGTATTAAAGTCAGGATTCAAAATCCAGATCTATCAACCCCTAAAACTCCAGCTTTAGTTTGTACCTACAACTTGTGAACCCTTCCACAGTGCAGTTATTCTCTACTAGAATGAAGATTAACAAGCAGGAACCACCTCTCATTTACCCTTGCATCCCGAGTATCAACCACAACAGATTCACATGCATCTCCTAAGGTGCTGGAACACTGTCACTGTGTTGTATTCTCTTTTTCTATTGTGGATTATATCCAGGTCCAGGAAATTTGCAAGATTCTTCCAAAAGAAGACTTCTGAAAGTTGATTTTTAAAAATCAATTTGTTGGCTGGGCGCAGTGGCTCACACCTGCAATCCCAACGCTTTGGGAGGCCGAGACGGGCGAATCACCTGAGGTCAGGAGTTTGAGACCAGCCTGGCCAACATGGTGAAACCCCGTCTCTACTAAAAATACAAAAAATCAGCTGGGCATGGTGACAGGTGCCTATGATCCCAGCTACTCGGGAGGCTACGGCAGGAGAATCACTTGAATCCAGGAGGCAGAGGTTGCAGTGAGCTGAGATCGTGCCACTGCACTCCAGCCTGAGGGCCAAGAGCGAGACTTTTTCTCTAAAAAAAAAAAAAAAAAAAAAAAAAAACTAGGATGGGCCAGGCGCAGTGGCTCACGCCTGTAATCCTAGTATTTTGGGAGGACAAGGTGGGCGGATCACGAGGTCAGGAGATCGAGACCACCCTGGCTAACACAGTGAAATCCCATCTCTACTTAAAAAAAAAAAAATATATATATATATGTATGTATTAGCTGGGCCTGGTGACAGGCGCCTCCCAGCTACTCAGGAGGCTGAGGCTGGAGAATGGTGTGAACCCGGGAGGCGGAGCTTGCAGTGAGCCTAGATCGCATCAAAAAAGAAAAAGAAGAAAAAAAAAACTAGGATGGATTTGGACTTCTTTGTGCAAGTATTGTATGTGTATTAAGGAGTTCCTTCATCTCACTCTGTAATAGAATGAAGCACAGGTTTTAACATAAAAACTGTTCACATTTTCTAATAGAAAATATTGATGCTAAATTACTCCATAATGTATTGCATATGTCAACTCAATGCTTTGGCTACCACATGAGATTTTGTCTTATTTTGGTCTCTTTTGAATATTCTAACAGCTACACAAATTTATCAATTGGACTCAGAATTCCTTGGTAGCACCAAAAGAGGACAGGGCAGAGGGCAGACAAAGGTAAAACTGACTAGGCTTACTTACTAGCTGGGTGACCAAAAGCAAGTAATTTTACTCTCAGAGCCTAGTTGACTTGAGTTTTTGTCAGATTCGGTGAAGTATTTTATATACAGATGGAACTCAATGGCAGCTCCAAATTAATCCTAATTTAATTTTTCCTCTTTCATACCTAAGCTATAAAAAGATACAAATGAACAATTATGCTACCTTAATGAGTTATATACGTTTAAACAATTCAATGTCATTTAACATAGTATTTAACAGTTACGCATTCATTAATTTATCAAATGTTTACAAAATGACTATCATGTGCCAGGATATTGTAGTGAATAAAACATACATGGAACTTACACAAAGGTAATGGTAAATTTTAATTTAAAAATAATTACTTTGAATGTTCTATTGAGGATAGACCATAAAGTTATATGACAACAAGTGTTTCCATTATCTCTCTTTGTTGTCCATTTATAATGGTTAAGTAACCCCAAATTTTATCAGAAGTAAATGAAGGGGCCAGGCATGATGGCTCACACCTACAATCCCAGTACTTTGGGAGGCCAAGGCAGGTGGATCATCTGAGTTCAGGAGTTCAAGACCAGGCTGGTTAACATGGTGAAACCATCTCTCTACTACAAATACAAAAATTAGGCAGGCATGGTGGTGTGCACCTTTAGACCTAGCCACACAGGAGGCTGAGGAAGGAGAATTGTTTGAACCCAGGAGGCAGAGGTTGCAGTGAGCCGAGATCATGCCACTGCTCTCCAGTATGGGCGACAGAGCGAGACCTTATCTCAAAAAAAAAAAAAAAAAATAGTAGTAAATGAAGAATCCAATTGCATAGCAATCTTTTAAAAGAAAATTTGATGTTGAGTGTGTGTGTGCCCATGTGTACTTGGGTGGGAGCACATGCACACATACAATCTGATTTCTCAAACTTCAAAAATTTCCTTTATTTCTTGGACTTTTTTCATGACATCTTCTAACAAATCTCATCTAAAAGTTTGGAATATCAGGGCATTAGGATTAAAAGTCAATTCTCAATATGAAATTACTGAAGATAATAAATTGAGTACCTAAAACCCATGCCCTACTGTGTTGTGGATACAGCGGTGAAGAAGACAGACTTCTTATTTGCTCTCACTGAATGCACACCCTGTTGGTAGGTACCACAGATTAACAACAGTTAAGTATAATGTATAAACAACAGATCAGTGGTTGCTAGAGTTAGGGATGGGATAGCATGTGACTAATAACGCAACAGGGATTTTGTGTTCACAGGATAGTTCTGCATTTTGATTATGATGATTACATACATTTGCACCTGTGATGAAACTGCACAGAATTACACACAAACACACACACTTGAGTGTGTGTAAACATCAGTGAAATCTAAATTAGGTTTGCGGTCTAGTTAACAGTATTCTGCCAATATCAATTTCCTTATTCCTATATTGTATTAGATCATGACTGAAGTGGTAATTACTGGACCGTATACAAATGTCAAAACTTACTAAACTGCATACTTAAATTGATTATTTTATTGTATGCAAATTATACCTCAATAAAACAAATTTTGTATTTTTAAATGTGTATTATGTTATATGAGAAATGTACGGGTACTATGCACAAGTAAATGGTGCTTTACACGGAAAGCACCATTTAAATTAAGAGCTGAAGACTGAGCAGAAGTAACTTAATTCCAGGAAAGAAAAGGCAAATTATGCAGGAAAATGTTAACTCAGCGGCAGGTCTGGGATGCTCAAATCCTGTTCATTCCCAAGAAAGGTATATTTTCAGGGCTGGCCCTTAGTCTCTTAAAAACTAAACCCCTGAAATGTTCTGTCTGATAAGAGCACTTTTGCATACCTGAAGACGGCCAAAATTTGACCACCAACTGGTGAAAAAACTGGCCACCAATTTGAACCAGGTAATTTATGCACACAGTTTTGATGGTAAACACCTGTTTTCTCTCTAGGGTCTGGAATGTGAATAAATGAGGTCAGTCACGTAGGCGGTTGTATGCCTATGAGACTGACCTCCAACACACACCTTAAACACTCAAGTTCAGGCCAGAGTCTCTGCTTGGCAAACTTTTGCATATGACGTCACACTTCTTTTTTATTATTATTATACTTTAAGTTCTAGGGTACATGTGCACAACGTGCAGGTTTGTTACACATGTATACATCTGCCATTTTGGTGTGTTGCACCCATTAACTCATCATTTACATTAGGTATATCTCCTAATGCTATCCCTCCCCCCTCCCCCCATCCCATGACAGGCCCAGTGTGTGATGTTCCCCTTCCTGTGTCCAAGTGTTCTCACTGTTCAATTCCCACCTATGAGTGAGAACATGCGGTGTTTGGTTTTCTGTCCTTGCAATAGTTTGCTCAGGATGATGGTTTCCAGTTTCACCCATGTCCCTACAAAGGACATGAACTCGTCCTTTTTTATGGTTGCATAGTATTCCATGGTGTATATGTGCCACATTTTCTTAATCCAGTCTATCACTGATGAACATCCGGGTTGGTTCCAAGTCTTTGCTATTGTGAATAGTGCCGCAATAAACACACGTGTGTATGAATGTTACACTCTTTATTAACCATGAGTGCTTCTCCTTCAATTACCAAAAATACACAAGAGTGAAAAGGGGAGAAGAAATGTACACAATTAAATCTTCAAAGCACAGAAAATAAACCTTCTAATAAGAGAGTTAGACCTATATTACATTTTAGCTTGTCTGGAAAAGGGCAGCTGATAATTCCCATACTGAGAATGCCAGGCTTAACTAAGGCTTAAACTAAGATTTCCCTCTTAGACCTGCAATTTCAAAATGTTTCTTAACTGACAGTTTTAAGGCCAAGAAAATATAGAGAAGGAAGTCAATTTCTAATGATACAATTATCTGAAACCTTGTAAAAATAAAAAAGAAAACTGGAATAAAAATAAAAGGAAGTTGACCAATAAGAAGTATGCCCCGGGCACCTCACAAGATTCTATAGTTAAGTTTAGATTCTATATTATAGAGTTAAGTTGCAGTTCTAGACTCAGTATTCTCTTCAACTTCCTACTGAAACTCCTTTTGTCAAGGAAACCACTGATTATTTAATGTCATTTAAAAGCTAATGGGTGGACATACTCATTCTAAGTCTTAACTCCGGTAGGAGTAAACAATGACAAACTCACATCAGGCTCAGGCATCTGAAGAGCTTAACGTTTCAACAGTGCTAAAAGATTTCTATACAAGTTCAGCATCCTCAATGCAGACTAATATGACTTCTTGACTAAACATGGACACTGGCCTTCAAACTAACAGCCACC
The DNA here is from genome assembly GCF_003255815.1 of Theropithecus gelada. Taxonomy (NCBI): domain Eukaryota; kingdom Metazoa; phylum Chordata; class Mammalia; order Primates; family Cercopithecidae; genus Theropithecus; species Theropithecus gelada. The sequence goes on from NC_037676.1 coordinate 143,076,601, forward strand.
GCCATTTGCAAAAAGTTGCCAATGAAATACTTATAACTTTAACAAATGAAAGTTGAGAGAGAAAAAATAAATGTTATATGGCAAAGAAAAAATTTGATTCCAGGGTAAAACAAACTTTTCCTGCTTTCTCAAGAGTCATTAGCTTTATTGTCAAACTCATTTTTATAAATTCCTGCTCTACAGTGAATAGTGTTAATAACAAGATTCTAGTTTATTTTTAGAGCATGCTGATTACTATATTTCAGAATATTCACAAATAGGTCAAAGTATTTAGTGAGTCATTGAAATTTCCACATTGGTAGTCACATTTAGGCCATCTTTTAATGCAACTATGTGCATCCTTAATAATTATGTCCAACCAGTAATATAACACTCAAACACTTGTCAGTGTTTTCCTCATGACCCCTCCCAAAATGGACTTGGATGAATTTTCAGAAAGAGAAATAATAAAATTAGGGTATTTTATTGTAATCTATCTATTTCCCTCCCTCTCTTCTTTTCATGGGATAGAAGTGGTGGTAGAAATAATTTAAACATAATAATTTTATTTCTGCCCTGGCTAAACCAAATATATACATATATATGTATGTATAAAATATATGTATTTTTAGAAACTGAGTCTTGCTCTGTCACCCAGGCTGGCGTACAGTGGCACAACCATGGCTCACTGCAGCCCAAACTCAAGCACAAGTGGTCCTTCAGCCTCAGCTTCCCAAAGGGCTAAGATTACAGGCATGAGCCACCGTGTCTGGCCCCATTAAAAATATTGACTCATCTGCATAGAAATTAAAACAGAGAACACTAAGGAGTGTGTTCAGCATGTGCCAGACATTTCTAAGTGCTTTGATACGCTGTTTCACTGAAGATTCACAACAATCCCCTCTGCCCATTTTCCAGACTTTAAAAAAAAAAAAAAAAAGGGCCGGGTGCGGAGGCTCACACCTGTAATCCCAGCACTTTGGGAGGCTGAGGTGGGTGAAATCATGAGGTCAGGAGATCAAGACCATCCCGGCCAACATGGTGAAACCCTGTCTCTACGAAAAATACAAAAAATTAGCCAGACATGGTGGTGGGCGCCTGAAGTCCCAGCTACTCAGGAGGCTGAGGCAGGAGAATCACTGAACCCATGAGGCAGAGGTTGCAGTGAGCGGAGATCGCACCACTGCACGCCAGACTGGGCAACAGAGCAAGACTTTGTCTCAAAAAAACAAAAAAAGAAAACCTAAGATCAGTTAAGAAAATGAACAGACAAGTTACAGACTCAGAGAAAATATTAGCAAAACATAACATTTTGACAAAGGGCTAGTATCCAAGGTATATGAAAAGTCCTACATTTTAAAATCATAGAGACAGAAAGTAGAATGGTGGTTGCTAGGGGCTGCAAGGAGGGCAAATGGGGAAATATTGTCTATAGACTTTCAGTTTTATAAAATGAAAAGAGTTACAGAGAAGGATGGTGGGGATGGTTGTGCTACATTATGAATGTATGTAGCACCGCTGAACTGCACACTTAAAAATGGTTAAGATGGAAAATTTTATGATGGTTAAGTATGTGTTCTACCACAATTTTTAAAAAATTGGGAAGAAAAAGTGCACAATTTAACAATACAAATTGGGCAAAAAGGTTTAACCATATTTTCAAAAAAGGAGACCTACTAACATTCAATATGCACATGGAAGAATAAACAACGCAAACAACGATTAGCTGGTACTCAGAGAAGTGAATAAAAAATCACCATATGATTCAACCACATACCCACCCAGTCAAAAGGCTAAAACAAAACACTGACAACATCAAATGCGGGATAGAATGTAGAGCAACCAGAACTCTCATACATTACTGGAGGGAATATAAAATCATACAACCGTGAAGGATCAAAGGGTAGATACAAATTTCATCTAACATTAAAGTCCCAGCCCATGTTCACAAAAATGCTTGCCAAAGAATGTTCCTAGTCATCTCATTAATAGTTTAAAAAAAAAAAAGGGAACAGTCCAGATGTTCATCAACAGAAGAATGGATAAATACATTACAATATACTTACATAACAATACTACTCAACAATAAAAAAAATTACTGAAATCTCAAAAACATCATGAGAAAACAAACTTCACATAAAAGAATGTGCACTATAAAATCTGTTTATAAGAAATTCTAAAACAGGCAAAACTAAACTACGGTGGGAAAAACAGAAGAGCAATGGTTGCTTCCCATGACTGGGGGCAAGGATTGACTGGGAAGGGTCAGTAGGAAACTTTCCGGGGTGATGGTCATATTCTACATTCCATAGGGATTCAGATTATTCTGGTGAATGTATCTGTGAAAACTCAGTAAATGTATACTTAATATTTATGTATTTAACTGTGTATAAATCAAAACAAAAACCGTAATTGAATACTGAATTCTAGGTTAATGATACTTATGTTGAAGTGTGCTGACACTTGAAACTTACTTCGAAATGTACGAAAATTTAAAATGGATTAATGGCTAAAGGGATGGAGAGATAAAAACCGTTATGTGATAAAAGACACATAACAAACATGAATAGTAGAATCTAAGTGGTTGGTATGCTGGTGTTCATTATAAAATTCTTTTAACACAGCAGTACATCTGAAGTTTCATAATACAATGTCGTAGAAAAAATAAAACTTTGAGGCACAGAGAAATAATTTCCCCACAGTTAAATGTAAGCAATTGATCAGAGTGATCACACTCAGTCATGAAGCTTGTTGACGCCAGTAAGTCCCCACAGAGTAACCTTTACCTTCTTATATACTATTAGCAGAACAGTGAGAACGACGTTTTTTGCAACCTGGATCTGAACTCTGTCATCCCTTTGCACTTAACTTTCTCTGGCTTCTCAGTGTCTTCACAATCAAGGTCAGATGACTGAAAAGGGCATCTCAAGCCACCCCTTACTGTCTCATCTGTTACCCTGCCCTCCAGCCACACTGGCTTTTTATCAGCTCCTTGAATCTCCAAGCTCCCTTCTACAAGGGGCCTTTGTATGAATCCAAGTGTGATAAGGCCATTAAGCATCATAACAATTCAATGACTTAGGATTCCAACAGCATTGCTAAAGGGACCTGCTATATAAACCAGGACCAGATTCTGGATGCATTATAACAATTATTCTTACATTACTGAGGTCACAAGAAGGTAAAGGAAAATGGGGCAGAGTGATGAAATAAGAATAAATACAAGCTAAGATCCTGGTAGAAGCCATGGGCTGTAAGATATGGGAACAGTGGACATGAATGCTCTCAGCTGGCTGAGGACTGACCACTGCTCCTTACTTTCCCAAAGTGAGAGAGCTTATCTTAAGATTCATGTAGTAAGGCGACATCTTCAAAATCTACTCAAAGGGTCTCCATTTGGTAGTAACTTCTGTTTCCCAGCAAGCAAATACAAACCTTTAGAGGAAAGAATCCCCAAACTAGGCCCTAAAGATTTCCACATGTGAAGTTCAACAAAACAAGAGTTCAGAACTCACACACAAGGAAAAAAGTCACTGTGAAAGCCACCAACAACAAATGTGAAGAGCCCAAGGACTTCAGATGCTATAATTCACATTCAGAATAGACATTCATTATATATGGAATGGTAAAAGAAATATTAATAAAAGGCAGAGAGATTAGCAAATAATAAGGGCCATACAAAGTGGCCTGGCAATTTAAAAAAATTTTTTTAATCATAAGCAAAAAAATCAATAAATGCACCAAACACAAAACTGGTCACGGTTGAGGAAAGCTGGTAATCTGACAGACTAGACTGATCTGAATTATGTATCCTTTAGAAAGACAAGAAATTAAAAACATGAACAAGCAGCTAACACCCATGGAGAGACTGAGGAGTTCTAACATAGATCTAAACCAAAATCCCAGAAGAAACAACAAAAACTGAGAAAAGGTCATATCGGAATAGACAACATCTAAGACATTTCCAGAATTGATGAAAGCGACCCTAGAGGTACAGGTAGCATGACACAGATCAAGCAAGGGAAGAAAAATAAAAAAAGAAAGAAAATCCACGACTCGTTTGTAATGAAGCTGCAAAAACCAAAGAGAAATAAGGATCTTCAAGCCATCCAGAGAGAAAAGACAGGTCAGCTACACAGAAAGACAAAATGGGAGCTGAGTCCTCAACAGCAAATAAACAATTAAAGACAGTAGGAAATAACCATCAAAACGCTGACAGAAAATGCCTACCCTGATTTGTGTACCCAGCAATACTATTTTTCAAGCAGGGAAAAAAAAGAATATTAGAAAGATAGATCTAAACAACACAATTTATAATCCTGAATGGCTATTTATTGAGCCTGTGCCAAACAATTAGAGAAGACACATTCCACTCAAGCAAAACTGGAACCTTAACAATATCTAAATATGTGTAAGATGATGAAACAAGACCATACAGAACTTAAACAATTAGTATCAAATGAGCCACAGTCTCTAACTACAATGCAAAATTATTTTCAAAATGAGCTAAAGAGATAAATTATTAAATCCATGGATGATCACTTTTCCATTTATACCAACAAGGTATACTGAATGTCCTGACCAACCTCCTAGCGGAAAGCAACTAAAAATGCTGAACAAATTAATTTTTTTTAATCTTCTTGAATGCTTACATGAGCTAGGAAACAAAACAAAACAAAAGACACTCAAGTAATGACAGGAATACAGAAGTGTATGGGAGAACTTAAGGTCAGCTTTTACCTTAAGGGTAGAACTGAAGAATAAAAACATGTTGTAAAAGCATGACAACTGGCAAACAAAAGCAAGCATGGGAAGGATAAAAACAAAATTCAGGATAACAGTACCCTGAGTGGAGTGCAAGGGCAGTGTGTACAGTGAGGTGGGCCACAGGAACATGGGACAGGAAAGTATCAGGATGTTCTTTTCATCTGAGCAGTAGGGTCATGGGTATTCATTATATCACCAATTATCACACCTTATAAAAGAATATATATCTATTAGATATTATAGAATCTACAGAATTAAAAAGTATCAATATCATCAAATTCTGAGCCCCCAAAAAATCATTGATTTAGCCTAGAATTCAGTGGAAGTATGTTATGTACATATGTAACCATCTTAAATGTTTGCATCAAATATTAAAGACTTTAAAGGTCAGAGAATGCATATCATCACATTCTGAGACCATTATAAAGTGATTAATTTATCTCATACTTCAGTGAAGGTTCTTACACACAATACTTACATAATGTTTCAGCTGCATTCTCAGATAAATATACTCTGGCTATAGAAAGCTGATGAGGACAATTACTGATTTATCTGCGCCCCATTTGCACATGTGTTTAAATAGCAGAAAACTCTGGATTCCAAACTGATTTTGTAACTTTGGAATTAAACCCTTTCCCAAGTTTGGTGCTGCCTGTGTAGGACAATATATGGGTCACTCATAATAGTTCTGGAATTGCCAAGCATGTGGTAGGGCAGATTCTGCATTGAGGCTTTACCAGGAGAAGTCAAATATTTAATTACTTACCAAACCAGCAATAAAAACTCATACTATATTCAAAACTTTCTTGCCAGATCAGGGTAAAACTTAAAAATACGCTTTTTTCCCACACAAATGAAAATTATACATGTTATACACATGGCCTGTTTTAAACAACAGCATTTAATGCTGTTAATACCTTCCACATCTATGAACAGTTGTACCTCCCTGTTAATGAGGGATACATAAATTTGAAACTCAGTACATTTAACCTGTTGAAAGACATCTGCAACACCTCTAATTTCTTTCTTGTTACTGTAATATGCCTATAAGCATCCTTGTATATGTATGCATACATGTGTAAATCTTACTATTTCTTTTGAATAAATTCATAAAAGTAGAATTATTAGGTCCAATCATAGGAAACTGCCAAGGTTTCAACTGTTTTTCACTTACAGTAAAGATGGCAGTCAATAGGGCCACCCAACAAACTGGAGGACATGAACATATTCAAGGCTTTTGGTATACTGCCAATTCATTAATTTTGACAAATCATAGTATTTTGTTGTTGTTGTTGAGACAGGGTCTTGCATGGGCCACCGCACCCAGTCAATCATAGTATTTTCTTTCTTCCTCCCTTCCCTTTTTATGATTTTGGTACCACCTTTAACTCCCTCCAATTACCATTACTTGAGCCTGAAACACTGGCATGGAAAAACGACGACATTGCCAGTCACCAATGGGAAAGGAAAGTGACCATGACTATACTTTCTTTTAAAATGTATGTACTTGATAAACTATTATAAAAGGATACACAAAATGAAAGTGATTATTAGAATACAGATAATTTAAGTAATGTTTTAGAAGTATTTTTTGAACTTTCTAAAAATGTGCCATGCCAAGCATGGTGGCTCATGCCTGTACTCCCAGCACTTTGGGAGGCCAGGGCAGAAGGACTGCTTGAGGACAGGAATTTGAGACCAGTTTGGGTAACATAGCAATACTCCCATCTCTACAAAAAAATTTTAAAAAATTAGCGAGGCATCATGGCATGCACCTATAGTCCCAACTACTCAGGAGGCTGAGGCAGGGGGATTGCTTGAGCCCAGAAGTTCAAGGCTGCAGTGAGGTATAATCATGCCACTGCACTCCAGACTGGGCAACAGAGCAAGACGCTGTCTCTATAAAAATAAAATAAAATTTAAAAACATATTAAAATGTACTCGATAACAGATTTTTAAAAATTAAAAAGACAAAAAGAGAAACTGTAGAAATGAATGACAGCAAAGAGTGGGGTGGAGGAGCTGAAAGGTTCTACAGAGTACACATAGGAAGGAAAAAGGAAAGCTATGTACCATCCCATAATGTGCAGCTCACACTTGTATGGTGACATGCAAATGGCAAATGCTGAATCCTCTAAGTCTGCTACTGTCTACAGACTGAAATTCAAAATGTCGCTGGGCAATTACATGGCAGACAATTTTATCTCATTTAATGAACATAATAGTCCTATAGGATAGTTATTCCATATCTATATTTTAATATATAAAACAATTAAGCAAAAAGAGACTCAGAGGTACCTAAAATCACAGAGCTATTATACACAGAACAAGCACATGACTGCATATTCCTTTAAGCAAAATTTCATTAACACTTAACTATACTTAGTGAATGTCTTGATCAGAATTTTTTTTAGACCACTCTGACTGGATGGCAGTATCAAGGATAGACTGAATTTTTAAAAGGTTCATTACACTTAGCTTTCTCTTGGGTTTTATAAAAACCGCTGAACTGAATTCTATAGACTACCATAAGATACATCCTATTAGTAAAATAAAATCTGGGATACACTGGTATGTGCAGTACTCACTTTATCATATAGGAAAGTCTTCCAACAAAGAAAAAGTAGGACAACCTAGTAACAGTGTGAATAAGGAACAAAAAAGTTGCAGACTTTTAGGTTAGCCTAGAAATTATAAAAAGGAGTCACTTAGTCCTGTATTATGCATTCCAGAAATCAGTGTTACTAAAGTACCCATGTATTTCCTTGGTGGGTAGAATTTTTTTCCAAGAAATAATACCAATAGTGACACAGATCACATACCAAAAGAAAAATGCTAAATAAATATGAGTTATTTAAACTCTCATTATCTCCTTAGGCAAAATATGAAGTTCAACAGACTGTTAAAGGATGAGATGTAACAGTACATCAGAACCAGTCTGTAAGCTGAACATTATTTTTGCAATGAGTAGGCTTCCAATAAGCTCAGCTGGAATCTGAAAATGCCTTCTTAATCTTTCCATTTTACCAACTTAAATTCCTCTCTTATTCAACTCTGTATTATCGTAAACCTTCAAAACTTGTCACCAATCCCTTACCTCAGGGGTCCCCAAACCCTGGGCCATGGATCAGTACCAGTTAGTAGCTTATTAGGAACCAGGCCACACAGCAGGAGGTGAGCTGTGGGCAAGCGAGCATTACCGCCTGAGCTCTGTCAGATCAGCAGTGGCATTAGATTTTCACAGGAGCACAAACCCTGTTGTGAACTGCACATGCGAGGGATCTAGGTTGCGCATTCCTTATGAGAACCTAATGCCTGATGATCTGAGGTCGAACAGTTTCATCCCAAAATCATTCCCCTACACTCCATCCCCCTACACTCCAACCCCCAACACCCTGTGGCTCTGGTCTGTAGAAAAACTGTCCTCAAAACTGGTCGCAGGTGCCAAAAAGGTGTTAGGTAAAGCAGCAGTCCCCAACCTATCTCCTATGTGACGACTTCTTCACAGACAAGATGAAAACAGACACAACCCTGCAAACAGCTGGAAACTTCCTTAGCTTCCTACTCTCTCAGCTTGAACCTTTTAAGTGGTAACATCTATCATTATCTCACATAGAAAAATATAGAACAACTTACCTTCTTACCTCCTTCTTTTGAATCTAATTCACCATTGCTCTTTCACGGCAGTAAGTGCCTAGACTTACATAATAAGCCTTTTTCTTCCTTATTTTCACATCCTGTTTTAGTTCAATCTCTGGGTCCTATCAAATCCATCCACTAAATTTGCGTATTATAATATACTTTCACTTTTATCTAATTTCTTGCCAGAATGATTGAAGAGCCTCTAAACATGCTTGCAACCCTTTAAAAATTTAATCTATCCCTGATACTGCCATCTAATCACAGTGGTCTCAAAAACAACTCTGGTTAAGGCATTCACTAACTAAAGTTTTTAAATGGCTCCCAATATCTGCAGGAGAAAACCTAAACCCCTGTTTACATGATGTTTGTGGTCCCTCTCTCACCAAAATGTTATGAACTATTTTAGCTAAGACTGCACCACATTCTCTCTCTCCCCTCCGTGTTCTTGTCTAGAAAACACAACTCTTCTTTATTCTACAAAGTCGGAGACTACTCAAATGATGCTTTTCAGTGGAGCCATCTCAATACCAAATCTATACTAGGTCAGCAGACTCTTCTATGCACAGTCACATCATTCGTGCTTACTAACAGCAAAGGATCAAACATAAAGTCACTGTTTACAGGAATCCTCCACTAGACAGAAGAATTTAAAGGTGTGGATTATGCAATTTATTTCTGCATTTCAGGTCCGGAATAGTTAGTTGATAAATATTTTTATTAAAGCAAAAAAAAATTACCAAGTACATTTAATGACAAAATTATATGTACAAATGTCTTTTTGACGTTTATTAACATTTTTGGCCTTTTACCTTACATATATTTATTGTCTATCTGATGCCTTACGGGGTAAAAAGCAAAGCAAATCAATTTCATATGGGTATAGTCGGCTCTGCAACAATCTCTACCTATGACAAATTCGTTGATATTCAGGCATAATAATAGTATTTAAAGCTCAAGAAATGATTGTAGACTTACTGTCTCCATATAATAGAAGTTATCTTTTAAGATTTACTCAAGTATACAAAAGCTCACAAAGAACAAAAAAATTAATAATTCCATACTGGTTAAAAGATTCTTATTGCCATTCAGCAACAAATTTCTATTCCTCCAAATGTTAGCTTTAATCAAATTTGAAAATAAAAATACGTAATAAATAGGATTCAAAGAAACAAACAAAAAAGTATATTAAAGCAGCCTCTAATACCTGTTGATAGAAGAAATTCAAAGTTGGCTTATCTTCAGTAAACTGGTTTAGAAATCCTTTTGGCAAATAACGAATTCTCAATTCATATCTAAAAATAATTCACAAAACAGAACAATTAGAAATTAGTTATTTTCTCAATTTATAGTCTACAATTACAATATTATTTTGAGTATAGCATTCCTAATTACTCTGAAAGATGATTTTTAAATATAAGCTATAATCAATTAATCTTTAAATGTAATTTGTAAACATTTTAGCACGAAAAAAGAGCACATATCATAGATGTGCTACAGCTCAGTGATTCAAGGAAACAGAGAATAGGACTTCTGGGCCTTAAGAGGCCTCTTAAGGCCCAGAAGTCCTTCCAACCCCATGGGTCATTCTCCACCACTGCTCAGGGGAAGAACTGCCCTGACTTCTAACATCTTCCACGACTTCCCATGTCTAAATTTTTACCAGTGGATTGCACAGTATGTACTCTTACTTGCTCAGAAAGCTAAGCTTTAAGAATGGATAAAACAAACCAACATCACCAGAATGCTCTTTATCTTTCTCATTCTCTCTTTATGTGTATGTGTGGCTCTACCCATATGAACACTCTAAATGTCTTCTGGCAAACATATGTACACAATTCGGTTGCATATATACCTAGGAGCACTGGATAACAAATACATCCATTAGCTTTAGCAGATATTATCAAACAGCATGCCAAAGAGTTTGTAACAAGTCAAACTTCCACCAACACTATGGGGATGTTCCAGTTCCTCTATATCCTTTTCTCCACTTGGCATTTTCTAACTTTTTTGTTTTACTTACTCTGATTGGCATACTGTAATAGTGCATGGTGATTTTAATTGGCATTTCTTTGGTAAAAGTAATGAAAGTGAGTATTTTCACATACTTTTTGGTCATTTTGAATATCCCCTTTTGTGAAGTACCTGTTGAGTTTTTTATTTTTTCTGCCCAGGATGGTCTTGAACTCCTGGTCTCAAGGGATCCTTCCACCTTGGCCTCCCAAAGTGCTGGGATTACAGGCGTGAGCCTCCACCCTTGGCCATGTTCAAGTTTTTGTCCTTGTTTTCCTACTAAATGGTCTACCTTTTCTCCTTCACCACCTACTGATTTGTAAGTGTTCTTTATATAGTCTAGATTTGAAGCCTTTACCTCCTATTGATTTGTAGGTGTTCTTTATATATTTTAGATTTGAGGCCTTTGTTAGACACAGTGAATATCCTCTCCCATTCTGTAGCTTAATGGTATTGTTTTTTTAACCACTCAACATAATTTCAATGCAATCTTCTGAGGAAGCAAAGTTTGCTACACATATACAAGTTCTGCTAAGACTTATAAATGTCCACTTTATTAAAATACAAAATTGCCAAACAATTCGGTTCCATTTCACTTTTACTCTCAGAAAGAGTTCAATAACTTACTGTAGATATTCTACACTGGGTTACTATACAAGTATAACAGATTTCATTTACTTTCAACTTAGGATTTACCAGGCACATAACTACTTTATGTGCACTATTTCTCTCTCTTTTTTTGAGACAGGGTCTGGCTCTGTTGACCAGGCTGCAGTGCAGTGGCACAATCTCAGCTCACTGCAACCTCTGCCTCCCCGGGCTCAAGTGATCCTCCCACCTCAACCTCCTGAGTAGCTGGCGCTACATGCACATGCCACCATGCCTGGCTAATTTTTGTATTTTTAGTAGAGCTGGGGTTTTGCCATGTTGCCCAGGCTGGTCTTGAACACCTGCGTTCAACAAATCCACCTGCCTCAGCCTCCCAAAGTGCTGGGATTACAGGCGTGTGAGCCACCACATCTGACCTGTGCACTATTTCTCTTAATCAATTTAATAATCAGAGAAGAAAGGTATAATTATTCGCATTCTGCAGACTAAAAAAATGCTCAGCAAAAAATTATTAGTTCCAGGGTTACATGTCATTGATTCAAACAGGTCCAAGGAGGCTCCCATTTTATTTATTTTTGGTGGCGGAAAGTTTCCATATTAAAGACAAGGAAACTGAGGTTCAAAATGAAACAATGGGCAGCCTGGCTCCCAATCCAGCATTCTGATGCTGATGATGATTATCAACTAACATTTTCTGAATATTTAGGGTATGACAGGAATTGTGATAAGCATTTCACACAGAAGATTTCTTTTTAGAGAAGCACAAGGAACACAGGCTCTAGATAAAGATCACCTACGGGGGGCCATGTCACTTATTCACTGTCAGCTATCACTTCTCTGCGCCTCAATTTCCTTATAAGGATGTTACAAGAAGTAAATGAGTCAGTAGACACAAAACACCCAGAACAGTCACTGGCATATCATAATAAATGGTTTCTAAGGTTTATCATTAGTAATAACTCGATAACTGTTTATTCCAGCACAGATCATGTCTCACATAGAGTTGGAGGTGCTGGAAATTCAACAGTGAATAACAGGCAAAGTGCTAGGTCTCAAAAAGTCTGCATTTTTGTGGCAGAAGTCAGACAGCAAATACACAAATATATGTGAGATGGCAGTCAACATCATAAAAAAAATCAAAGTAAGGGGAATAACAAATGATTATTATTTTTATAAAGGATAGTCAATGATGGACACTCTGATATGGTATCTGAGCAAAGATCTAAACAAAGGAGATGAGGAAGGGCGTTATACAGTTATGTGCAGAGAAAAAGTGTTCTAATCAGGTGGAACAGACTATGTAAAGGCCCTGCTGCTGGAGGATGCTTGGGAAGACAAGTGTAGCTGGGGCAGCCTGCATGAGGGCAGTGAGTAGAAATGAAGCTTCACACCGACCCTTACAAGTCATGATAGCAGGGTTCTTTCTCAATGAGAAAGGAAGTCAAGGGCATGCTGTGCACAGAGAAGTGACATCACAGGATTTTCATTTTTCATGATTAGGGTATATACCATGCAGAAGACAATGGGGACCAAAGGAAGAAGTAGGGAGACTAGGAGGAGACAGCAAGATTCTGGGTGAGAAATAATAGCAGGTTAATATTCACCTTATGTTCACAGATTGGCAAGACAATTTTAGGGAATTACATAATCTTCCCTAGATCCCACAGCTATTTAGAGGTAGGCATGGGATTCCTCTCCAGCAAGAACATGAATATTTAAAGGCACAATGAAATGAGGAGAAGGCACCTATGTCTTAAAAACAGAAAGGAACTTAACTCAAGCCTGCTTATGTGAAGTTAGACAAGGCCTTTAGATCATGTTAAGAATTCTGATGGGAGCTAAACGACAAGAACACATCCACATAAAGCAGGAAATAAGACACTGGGGACTAACAAGAGTGGTAGATGGGTAGGAAGGAGAGGATCAGAAAAAATACCTGGTTGATGAAATAATCTGTAAACCAAACCCCTGTGACATGTAGTTTACCTATGTAACAAATCTGCCCATGTACCCTTGAACCTAAAATGAAAGTTAAAAAGAACTTTGTTCCCTGCTTCAACACACTACAGTCTAGCAAATTTCACACAAAACCCTACTGAAACTTTCCTCAGTCCTTAAACTGCAATGTCTGACACCATGTTCTCGTACCCCACTAGAGCTGACATCCCTACTCTACTCTCTTACACAAAACTCATCATTTTCTTTACACGTCTGTTTGCCATTTTAAGAGTCTAGTGGCATCCTGACACATACTTCCACTTCTCTGCTATATGCCTCTCCATGGATTCCCAACAGCGGCTAAATACTATGCCCTAAATAAAATCATTCTTCTGTTCCTACTCTTAGGCAATATGTTCTTATTCATGCCATTGTCATCTAGCTTCCTCAGTCTTACCACCAAATATGAGCACTAAGACACCCAAAAGTAACCAACTGAGGATAAGGAGGAAGAGAGTATGTTTTTGAAAAGCTGAGTTAGATTAAGAATATGATAGTCCTGATACTGAGAAGGGTTAGCTAGCTAGTCTGTCTTTAGTGAAGTAAACAAAGCATTAACTTCACACAACACAGATGCCCTCATAAAAAAAACTGTGGTGTGAACAGTCTGTTCTTACAACAGACTTCCAATTTTTTTTTAAAAAAGGGAAGAATGGAAAGAGAAATTTATCATTTAGCAACAATTATAGTAATAATCACTGCAAGACAGAATCATCAATGAATGCTAAGATTAGTGGGTGAAAATGAGAAACAGAATGTTGCAGTATCGACGTATCTTCCCAGAAGATATTTCTTAATTATAAAGGGGAAACAGTAACCTTGTAGTGGAGAAACCTGGCTTCCATTATCTTAACCAAATGATCCAAGTTAGAACCACCTGTAAATTGAGTTGTGTCACCATTATGGACTTCCTGATACAACGCAACGAGAAAGGTAGGACATCTTGACTGTGGCAGTTTTGCCAAACACGCATAACCTTAATCATAAAAAACAATATCAAACTCAAATTGAAGAACACAATACAAATAACCAGTGAGTATTCTTCAAAGATGTAAAGGTCATAATGACACAAATTAAGGAATTGTCTCAGATTAGAGAAGACTTAAGGAGACATGACCATAATGTGGTGTTCTGAATTGGTCCTGAACCAGAAAAGGAACGGTAAGTGGAATAATTGGGAAATGTGAAAAAGTCATATAGATTTGTTACTAGGACTGCATCAATGTTAATCTCCTGGTTTTACTAGCTTTATTATATAAGATTTTAATATTTAAGGAAACTGGCTGAAGGGTACACAGGATTTCTGTGTACTATTTTGCAACTTTTGATATTATATTGAGAATTTTTAAATTCCCACAAATACAAGACTGACCCTTTTGTAGCTGTGGTGACAAACACCGTCCCCCCCCAACACACACACACACAAAACCAGTTTTAAATCAGCTTGGTCAATAAATACCAGTTGTACAGCCACAGACCCACTCAAAACTAATTTTAAAGCACCTTTACTCAATCAACTGATAACTTGCCTCAACGAACATGCATCTACAGGTCAACTGATTGGCAGCTCTTTCTTTAATTCAGTCAAACAGGAACTAACTCTAAAGAACATGCTTCTAAAGACGAACAGTCTAACTTGTGTAACCATGTGTCTAAAATTGATGCCAACCCATTCCCACCTCTGAAAGTTGGCCAGCTTCTCAATTTCATACTTCCAAAAACCTTGTATAGTATCAGTAGTGTGTTCTCCTCAGGGAGACTGACTGATCAGCACAGCTTTCCCTTAACAGCATAATGAACCCACTTTTTTCCGATTTAGATAATGAATGATCATGACATCAGATTTGGACAATACGTAAGTAGTAAAACTATTTTTAAAGCAAAAAAATGATTATGACAAAAATCAGGATATCGGTTACCTCCAGAAGCAAAGAATAGAGAATGAAATTGGGAATGGGCACACCTCTAATTTAATGGGCTACAATTCATTTCATACAAAGATAATAAACATGTTGCTGATAGGAAACACATAAACAAAGAGGGGGCACTACGTACTGTTAACAGAAAGTATAGATGAATATATTATAATCATGAACTTACACATACTTAACAACATAGCCTTAAAATCATAAAGAATCACAAGACAGAATTACGAAAAAAAAAAAAGTACATCAACAATTACAGTTGAATAGTTTCTTCTGAGATGAGCATGTAGCAAAATATATGTGTATAATATATACATTGAATACATTAAATGTCACTTTTCAAGCAAAGTATGAACAATATAATCTTCAAATAATATGACAATAAGCTTGAAAAAATGTACACAAACACACTCACCCTCTTTATAATAAGAGAACACACCTTTTTTTCAGAAGGAATGAAAATATCAACTAAGTACTAAGGCACAAAGAATCATCTCAACATAGTTAAAAAAGAGTCAACACCATAAAATTGTTATTCTTCCTATAATGCAACAAAATAAATCCATAACCAATAATCTTTTGTTTTATAAGCACATATGGTAGAAACCTAAACAACACACTTAATCCACCCCTTGGTTTCTTCCTAAAATCTTGAAACAAATATCAAAACACTGATTGATAATAAAACACTATCTAACAAAGTTGTGAGACACAGACAAAACTAAAACGACCATTTATAGTAAAATACATTTACTGGTAAACATGAATGAACGAAAACAAGTGAGCTAAGTGTTCAATTTAGAAATAAGTGGTAAACAGAAATAATAAAATATAACCTTCATAATAGGAATATATTATAGAGTAAGAATTAACTTAGTAAAGATGACACAAAGGCTTTGCAGAGAAGACATTAGAAGGCATCCGAGACAAAGGACACAGATGTTACAGACAAAATCCAGATGAGGGGAACCTGTAGGACAAGTAACACAGCTTCCTTCACAAACTGCAAGTAAAGGGGAGAAACTGGATGAAGATGCTATAGATTACAAAAGACTGAAAAGACAAAGGGCACACCTAATTTGGATCCTAATTCAAATAATTTATCTTTAAACATTTTGTCATGATATTTAATAAACAAGTCAAACTTTGAATACTGATGGGATAGTTTATGAAATTAAGAATAATTTTTGGAGATTTTTAAACAATTTTTGGTTATATTTTAGAGCAGTAGTTCTGAACCTTGAGATTCTGCCCCCTTCCTGTTTCCCCTAGGAGACAACTGGCAGTAACTGGACATACTTTTGCTTGTTACAACTAAAGAGGGTGGGGTGGTGGGCTCCTATCATTTAGTGGGTAGAAGCCATACAACATATATATACAAAAGCTCCCCACAACAAAGAATTATCTGGCCAAAATTTTAATCCATGATTAAAATTTAAAAAACAACAAAGAAAAGCATGTTGTCATGTTATGGACAGACCATTTTGAAGTCTAAACTATTTCCATGAATTTATAACTTTGTCACCAAAAAGGAGTGGATGCACTGCTCATAAAAAATCTGAAAACAAAAATTTCTAACATTTCAAGATTTCTCCACTAAATAAAAAAATCTGATGTTAAAATATGAAAATATATTTTAAAATCAATTATATTGAAAGGAATGATCATGGAATATGGAAATTCACTGACCAAATTTCAACAAGGGTTTACATAATTGGTGACTGGTAATGAAAAATCAGTATCATGATAAAGCACACACAGACAGTGGTATCCCTTCTATTTAATTATGCATATCTTTGTCAAGAATACTTTTTGCTATGACAACCATTAAAAGCAATAACAAAATAAATAAAACCTGAAATAAGACCTTTGAATCAGAAGTGGGGCATGGTGGCTCATGCCTGTAATCTCAGCACTTTAGGAGACAAAGGCAGGAGTGCTTGAGCCCAGGAGTTTGAGATCAGCCTGGGCAACATAACAAGACCTTGACTCTACTAAAAATAACATAACATAACATAACATAACATAACATAACATAACATAACATAACATAACATAACATAACATAACATAACATAACATAAAACATAAATAACATAACATCAGCCGACCGTGATGGCATGTGTCTATGATCCCAGCTACTTGGGAGGCTGGGGTGGGAGGATGGCTTGAGCCAACGAGGTTAAGGCTGCAGTGAGTCATGATTGCACCACTGCACTCCAGGTTGGATGACAAAGACAGACCCTGTCTCCCCTCTCCTCTGCCAAAAAAAGACCTTTGAATAAGTGTAGTCAAAACTATAAACACTGATCCCAGTGGCTAAGGCAGAAAGACCATATGAGGCCAGGAGTTGGAGTCCAGCCTGGGCAACACAATGAAACTTGTCTGTACAAAAAAATTATTTTAAAAATTAGTTGAGTGTGATGGCAAACACCTCTAGTCCTAGGTAACTGGGAGGCTGAGGAAGGAGGACTACTTGAACCCAGGAATTCAAGGCTACAGCGAGCTATGATGGTACCACTGCACTCCAGCCTGTGTAACAGGGCAATACCTTGTCTCAAAACAACTATTTAACCAAGACTTTCTTTAAAAAATAAACCATACTAGGCCGAGGGCAGTGGCTCACACCTATCATCCCAGCACTTTGGGAGGCCAAGGCGGGCGGATCACGAGGTCAGGAGATCAAGATCATCCTGGCCAACATGGTGAAACCCCATCTCTACTAAAATACAAAAAAATTAGCCAGGTGTGGTGGTGTGAGGCTGTAGTCCCAGCTACTCAGTGATGCTATCTCAGATCACTGCAACTTCCACCTCCCAGGTTCAAGTGATTCTCCTGCCTCAGCCCCTCTAAGTAGCTGGGATTACAGGCGTGCACCACCACGCCTGGCTAATTTTTGTGTTTTTGGTACTGATGGGGTTTCACCATGTTGGCCAGGCTGGTCTTGAACTCCCGGTCTCAAGTGATCCACCTGCCTCAGCCTTCCAAAGTGCTGGGATTACAGGTGTGAGCCACCGCGCCTGGCCCACTGCATGCTTTTAAATTTTCTACTTTTATATATATTTTACAGCCTACATTATACAATCAATATGTTGACCATAAGTAAATAAATAAAAAATTGATTAAAGATGAGAGACAACATAAGGCTGATAGGGAGACTTAACAATGTAAAACATGCAATATCTCCCCATGTTATCTCAAAATTTTAACTCAATTCCATTTTCAGTACTTTCGAGGAGGAGAGAACTCTTGGAGAAATAATAATTCACTAAAAACTAGGAACTTGGGGAAAGAAAAGAATTCAGAGAGGAGCCTTGCCATGATGCTACAAAGCCATGAGAAGATGAAAACAGAGAGGAAGGTAAGTGGGAGAGAAGAGAATCAGAAAACAGGAAGACACTAGAGGAGACAGAACAGGGGAAGAATTCAACTGTACAACCCAGGATTAAATTGTAATACTGGTGGGCAGGGCTTCCTCTTTCATTTTCTTATATATTGCTATGGCAACCCAGTACTGTACCAAATGCAGGCGGAAGGAAGGGAGGGGAGGGAGAGCGAGCGAGTTAAGGTGAAGAATGTAAGATTTCAAAGGAAAGCAGGCATGCTGAATCAGTTGTTTTCAAAGGAAAGTATTCACCTTGGTATTGTCAGTGTCTGGTACAGAAGCATTCAGTAAATGTTTAATAATAAATCAGTAAATTTGGTTTCTCAAATGCCAAGAAAGGCTTCTCTCAGATTTGGTCCTCAAATCCCTGAATTCGACATCTGAAAGGAATAGTGATATCCAATTAACTCAGTCAGAAGCCAAACAGATCACTCTATGTAGGTGATTTCAGACAATCAATATAATTTAAATTATAATTCACTTAATTATTTGAGTGAAAAACTTTACAGTTTAAATCTGTTGGAAATCTCCCAAAGTTTCATACCTTTTACTGTATTATAAACTAGATCTGGTAGCATAATTTAAACAGTTTTGCCTGACTCAAGCTCCTAACAAATACTACCTACTTAACTAGGCTCTCCCAGCATTCCAGAAATAGGTAAGCTCCCACCTGCCCCTGGACTGACTGGGAAAGCGCTGGGGACAGGCTGGGGCACACATGCACACTTCAGGAGTGATTTTCAAATGCAGCCTCAGACCCTAATGGTCAACACAAGTTCCCCTGGAGCCTGTGTGGGGATTGGGAAGAGCTGGTGGCTACCCCAGCCACGGCTCTGGGCCTTCCAGTGACTTCTGAAGGAATTTACCATTCCCTTATTTATATGTTCTATGTGGTCTTAAGCAACATGTGTTCCCAACAATCTCGTTAGGTGTTTTCACTTTTACTTTATAAAAAGTGTGTCATGCTGTACGTCATATTCCAGGACTTTTTAAAATTGAGGTAAAACTCACATAAAATATTAACCATTTTAAGATGTGAAAGAAAATCAGTGGTATTTAGCGTACTCACAAAGTTGTGCTAGGACTTATTTTGTCACATGATGTTATACAGCTAAGCTTCATTCATATTGTTACTCGTACCTGTAGTTCATTAATTTTGACTTATGTGACATTCTACTACCATGTGAATAATCCCCAAGTGACTTAACTGTCACTGCTTATGCCATGAACATTATTGCAGTTGTAGCCTAGTATAGAAAGTAGAGCTAGAGTCTCTGAAAGAGAGAACTTGAAGGAGAACTGCAGGATGGTAGGGCATGTAATCACTTGACATTCAAGAGGATGCCAAGCTGGATTCCCAGGTGGTTTCACCAATTTATTAAAACATTCTCCCTAGCAGTGCAGGTGAAAGACTGTCAGGTCCACAGCCTCTCCAGCTATAGAGAGTGTCAGACAGTTGACTTCTCGCCAACTGGAGGCAGAGTTTCACTGAGCTATTGATTTGAATTTCCCTGATCAATAATGAAGCTGACAGTGCCTTCTATGTTAACTGGCCAAACTTATTTTTTCTTTTATGAAAATACCTTCATGTCTCTTGCCTATCTATTATTGAGGTGTCTGTTTTTTTTTTTTTTTTTTTTTTTTTGGAGATGGAGTCTTGCTCTGTCGCCCAGGCTGGAGTGCAGCGGCACGATCTCGGCTCACTGCAAGCTCTGCCTCCCAGGTTCAAGCAATTCTCCTGCCTCAGCTTCCCCAGTAGCTGGGATTACAGGCGTCTGCCATGATGCCCAGTAATTTTTGTATTTTTAGTAGAGACGGGGTTTCACCCTGTTAGTCAGGCTGATCTCGAACTCTTGACCTCAGGTGATTCGCCCATCTTGGCCTCCCAAAGTGCTGGGATTACAGGCATGAGCCACAGTGCCCCGTCAGCAATTTTTTATTGATCGGAACTCTTTAACACCACCCTTTGTTGACTGCATGTGTTACAAATACCTTCTCCCACTTTGCAACTTGTTCTTGTACTTTGAAAATGTATCTTTTGCAGAATGTCTTAATCTTAGTACAGTAAAATTTGCCATTCTTTCTTTTTATAGTGAACATTTTGGAGCTCTTAAGAAAATCTTCCTAACCCAGGGCCAGAGACACATTCAATTACACTTCCCACAAAACATGTTTTTTTAAAGTTTTGCATGTGATGTTTGTACATCTCATAGATTTGTGTATTGAGGTAGGATCCAATTTTGTTGTTCTTCTTCCTACATGGATAGCCATTTATCAATCCAGCCCTTCCTTTCAACCAGTGACATGTCATGACACAGAGCTCTCTAAGGTCATCCTGCCTGAGACAGTTACAACCAAATATGTGTGCAGCAAGCTAGTTTACCAAGCTGTTTAAAGAGTGAAGACCAAGTGAACAAGTCTATATTTCAGGTTTATTCAACAGTATGAATAGAATCTATAGCAGATAGCACAAAAGAAGAAGCTTTGTCCAAAAATGTCATGGAAATCAAAATTTATACCCCATTATATTGCTGAGTCCTGGAACTTTCATTTGACTGTTGAGATCTTACTCCTCAGAAATAAAGCCAGAACTGCAGCTGCCTTCACATACCCACCTATGAACTTAGATGTCTGCAGGTGACAGAAAAAAAATCTGTCATGTTCAGCTTCTTGTACTTACATATCTAATACAGGAGTAGAGAAGAAACAGCTAAGTGTTTGGATTCAATTTCCACTATACCACCCATTTAAGCCATATATCTCCAGGAAAAGTTATTAAGCCTTTCCAAACTAAGGCTTTCTCACAAGTAAAATGGCAAAAAGAGAGTACCTACATAAGACTATCATAACAGAAATTAATTTTGATGAACTACATCAAATATCTGACACACAGTAAACAACATGTGTTAATATGGTAATACTGTTATTAACTTACGCTAATATTGTTTGGTTCCTAGTTGAAAACAAGTTTCTATACCATCACATTACTTTGCGTCTGGGCTTCTTTTACACATGCATTATCAGTATATTATTTATTCCGTTTTTATTCAAATATTGTTTATTGGGTGCCTATAGTATACCAGACATGACTAGAACCAGGAATAGAGGAGTGAAGAAAACAAAGTCCCTGAGAAAGAAAGATAGACAACACATATATAATATCAGTCTTCAGAAGTCTGTAAAAAATTAACACACTATATGAGCTCATGAAAAATCACAAGGAGCTTCACGTAGGCAGTGGCCTCTTTAGGTAGCCAGTAGGAGACCATAGGGAAGCAGTGACATTCAAGCACATTCCTGGAATGAGGAGGTCCAAGCCATGCCTGGAAAAGGCAGAACATACTCAGCAGAGTCACATCAAGTTCAAAGGCCCCAATAAGAAAGCCAGGGGGCTAGAGTTGAATACGTGAAAAGTTGTAAAAGATAAAGGAAAAAAGAGAGGTGAGACAAAGAAAGCCTTAATTAAGATGAAGGGCTATATTACTCAACAACGAAAAAGTCTGGCAATAGAGAAGAAACCATCACATCAGATCCCAACTTGAGTATTTATGGAAAGAACTCTAAAATATATTAAAGAATTTAATGGAAGGAAAACTGAAATAAAAGGGACCAATGTCACCAGAGTGGAGGAAGAAGAGGAAGAGCAGAAGGAGATAAGGACTGTGAGGTCATCAGAAACTCCAGAGTATGCTCTGAGTGTGATGAGAAACTACTGGAAGTTTCTGAGCCCAAATGATTTACAAATAGAATTGGATGGCTTACATTCTAAAAAATACATCAGCAAATCCCATCAGCTCCCACCTTAAAAACACAACCCTGTACAACTGTTTCTCACCACTTCTATTATTATTCCCCTACTGCACCATCTTTTAGGATTTTTGCCTGAGTTATTGCACTAATTTATCAGTTTCCCACCTCCATCCAATCAAATGTATGATATAATGCCCAAGGCAGGTGTAGGGAGAACAAAAGAGAAGAAAAGAGGTTACTGGAGCACCCCAACATTTAAAAGCCAAACAGTTCAGAAAGACTATGAATGGTCAATGAAGGAAAACCAAAGCAGTTTGGTATCCAGGAAGCTAAGTGAGGAATATTTATTAAATTTTTGGTGATAATAGCTTGTATTGTAATTGCCTTCTACATGCCTAATGATGCTTTAAAAGATGTTTACAATTTTTTTCACATGGTATTAACAGGGTATAATCCTTTTCCCCCTGGTTACTATTTGTCTGATATACTTTGTTCCCTTTTTGCTTATATTTTATGTGTGAGTTCTTCAAATTCAGTTACTATATTGTTTCATGGAGCCAATGCATATTTAGATCTACCCAATTTTTTCCATCTCGCATCCGAGACCCTCCCCCCTTCAGAGATCAGTTTCGTTTTTCCTAAGGTGTTTTTGTCAGAGGTTCCTTTGGTGGTAAATCCTCTGAGGAAAATGTCTCTATCTCACCCTGTTCTTGAATGGCAATTTAACTGGGCAAACAAATACAGGTTGCCAGCTACTTTCCTCACCACTTTGAACATATTATCCCACTATTTTCTTGGCATCTATTATTGTTGTTGAAAAGTCTGAATTTTTCTCTGGGTGTCATCCTGTTGTGTTCTCTGGTACAACAATATTTTACTATTAATACAATCTGCCAAAGCATCAGTTTAGTTTTATTGACTCTGTTTGGGATTTTATGTTAATCCTGTATTTGAAGGCTCATGTCATTCATTGATTATAAAATATTCTCAACCATTATCTCTTAGGATTATCTCCTCTCTTCCCCATTCTTTTTTATTCTTCTTGAGTTTCTATTAGGAACGGGTTGACCTTCTTATTCTTTATGTTACATCAACTTACATTCACATTTTCCATCTTTTCATCTCTGTGGTATGTTCTGGGAAATTTTTTGTCTTGTTTACTAATTTTTCAGCTATGTCTAATCTGCTATTTTATCTATCCTATGATTTCTAGAACTTCTATTTGGACTATCCAAATTCTCTTGGTTATTTTTGATAGTCTCCTGCTCCTTACTGACACTTAAATTCCTCCCCTTTGAAATATACAGAACCATCAGTATTAACCCTCATAACTCTTGAAAATACCTCATCAGTTTATCTGTCACATTTTCTTCTGTCATCATCTCTACCTACTATGCATGTAACTTTCACTAATTTTTTTTTTTTTTGAGACAGAGTTTTACTCTGTCATCCAGACTGGAGTGCAATGGCATGATCTCAGCTCACTGCAACCTCCACCTCCCAGGTTCAAGTGATTCTCCTGCCTCAGCCTCCAATGTAGCTGGGATTACAGGCACCCATTACCATCCCTGGCTAATCTGTGTATTTTTAGTAGAGACAGGGTTTCACCCATGTTGGCCAGGTTGGTCTTGAACTCCTACTCAAGTGATTTGCCTGCCTCGGCCTTTCAAAGTGCTGGGATTGCAGATGTGAGCCACCATGCCCGGCCAACTTTCACTAATCTTAAAAGCCTAGCTACATTTTCAGAGTGTTTAAGACAACATTATTCCTATATTGAGATAGGCAATCTAATTTTAAAAACCTGTACTATGAATCCAGACAGCTAAATTCAAATCAAAAGCTGTGTCACAAACTACGTAACTAAAAGTTTATGAATTTTGTTTTCATGTGTAAAATAAGAACAACGATAGTCTCTAACTCATAGGGTTTGGGAACAGTAAAATGAAATGTGTATTTAAGTTTTCCGGTGTAAGAAGCAGACAGATGGCAGAGTCCCTGGCTCAGCCACTCATGATGACAAGGCATCAATGTCATCATCATCATTAGTATTATTATGAGGAGCGATATCTTGATCATCCTTTAATTTAGTAGGGTCAATCTATGAGAACTTCTATATAACCCCATCTAAATTTTTCTTCCTTTTGAGGATTCAAGACCCAGTCAGTAAAGCAGTGCCTATTCAATTTTACTTGAAACAAAGTAAATAAATTGGCTTAAAAGAACAACAACAATCTACTAAGAGATTTAGATTCAATGGCCATTTTATTGAGCACTAAGGACTTCATTATGACAAAGTCGGCATCTGACATGTCCATATAAACCAAGATAATATAATTGTGTTAAATAAGTACCTTGACACAGGAGGATCACCTGAGTAAAGGAGTTCAAGACCAGCCCAAGCAACACAGCAAGATGCCCATCTCAAAAAACAAAACAAAACAAAAACCCTGCAGGTATTTTAATCTAACTTTTACATATCCTTTGTTTTGGAATGCTTACTTGCTTAAACAGACTAAATAGCTGGAGGTCAAATCTTCTCTAGCCATTGATGTGAACCAACCAAACTATATTCTCAAGGAGTATTTTGTTAACTCGGTACCAGCTATCTGACAAATTTGAAAATACAACTGTATTTCTTTGATGAACTCTGTAACTGGGGTAGGGTGTTATTCAACATAAGATTTATTCAGGCTGGGCATGGTGGCTCACACCTGTAATCCCAACACTTCGGGAGGCCAAGGTGGGCAGACTGTTTGAGCCCAGGAGTTTGAGACCTGTCTGGGCAACATGCTGAAACCCCATCTCTGCAAAAAATGCAAAAATTAGCTGGGCGTGGTGGTGTGTGCCTACAGTCCCAGCTACCCAAGAAGCTGAAGTGGGAGAATCGCTTGAGCCCAAGAGGCTGCAGTGAGCCATGTTCATGTCACTGTACCGCAGACTGGGTGACAGGGCGAGACTCTGTCTCAAAAAACAAAAATTATTCACCTAAACATGTTTTTCTTTTAAAATGTCTACCCTAATTAATCTAGATCCTTCAAAGTTACTGACCCTTTGAATGCACTCTTCAATCTACAATTGTCTTTATTTCTGTAGCATTACCTATAAAAATTAGAGCCCTAGTAAAAGAAGCCCATTTTTACAAGTTACACCTGTCTCAAATGTATTTTAGATGTACAATTTCCTACTAACATCTTGAGTTGCTTAATAGTAAAAAAAAAAAAAAAAAAAATTATTAGGGAGAACCAGAAAAAGAACAATTATAGGGAATTCTTTTAATTTGCCCTGAAATAATTTTATTTTCCTTAACATTTCAACAGGAGTCACTAAGACATTACTTCCTAATTTTAACATTGCATGTGAATATCAAATATACACTTACTCTTTGTAGGTGTGCTCTAGATTACACGGCATAGTAAAACAAGCTACGTAGCCCATTAATAAGGTATTTAGGTGTGACAGCAACTCCTGCTCCATAAAAGGATGACAAGGGATGAAAACATAAATATATATATATATAGGATTTGAGTTTTACTGGGAGCAAAGGTTGAAACAAAGTAGCACTGTGAGAAATCAGCTAGCAAAAGACCATCACAGAAGCCTGAAATCAGATGGCTCAAAGTATAGTTAATAATATCCAAAAGCTAGACTAGAGGTCTAGAAGAGATCACTGGTTAATAATTACTAACCAATTTTATTTATACCAGAGATGTAATGACAAGCAGTGTGGAAATTAAACATATACATTTGTTATCTTGTGCATGTTTTTAAAAAGCAAAAGAAATCAAGTGTGCATCACACCAAAGCAGGTTTGTATCTTACTTCCACTCCTCTGGTGGGTGGGCAAGCTCATACTTCTCCCTCACACTGGAGACGCCCATATCCACGTGAAGCCAGTGAACCTCCTCTGACCGCAGGTGACTGAGGCGGAATCCATAGCAGGCCACATGCTTTACTTTGTGACTGTCCACTATCTTCTGAATGATGCCCTAAAACATACCCCCCACAAGAATGACTGTTATAAACTGAAAAAAAAAAAAAAAAAAAAAAAAAAAAAAAAAATAATAAAAAAAACAAACTATATGCTAAAAAGTAATGCAATATTCATTTCTTTTAGTCAATTATCAGAAATCTTTGGTATGAGAATATCAAGTTAAATAAATGACTTAGGAATCTTTGTTTCTGAAATAGTATTTTCAAGAACAAGGAGAAGTTTTAGAAAAGAAAACATAAAGAGATTATCTCCTTTCGTCATTAACAAGGCATGTAAACTTAAAAATACATTTCTGCAATTCCACTATCATCATCCCCCAAACCTGTCAAAGCACACCAGTTATCTTTCAGTTACTACTTTCTAAGGTTCAGACCCAAGGAAGGGGTTATACTTTCTAGAACAGGGAGATCATACTGTTCAAGACCAGGCTGCAACATTCATAATCATTTTTTTAAAAAACATACATTCAGGAACACACACTTAAGGCTATGTTTCTGGTGACACTGGAGATACATGAAAAGTTCTTTGAATTAGGGCCTAATCAGTTTATTATTTGCTCTTTAAAAATTATTATGAAACAATCTAAAATACTCCCAAATCTAATGCTTCTAACATGTGCTCCCTTGAGTTCAGAGGAGAAGGTCACCTTTGAATGAGGTCATCAGGGAATGTTCCTTAGAGATGGTGAAATTTCTCCTGGAGCAATGGACAGGTTAAGTGTTAGAACTGACTCCTGCCCTGTACCTACCTAGGTATGAAGGCCATGGGAGAATATGTTGTTAAGTGGCCAGCATGTATAGAAGACTCATTTGGGAACATGACAGAACCATCTGCTGCCCTTTACATGAGGGTATGCAAATCACAACCAACTGTGACCTCAATCTTTTAGGTGATAAGACAAGTATTTTTTTAAATGATGCTGATATTAAAACGAAAATGTCCATGAAAGAAAATAATCACTAGTTTTTAGAATTGCAATTAATTGAAGTTATAATAAAACTTGTAAGACATACATAAAAGTTCCTGCACTCACCAAGTATTGCTTTATCACAGCACAATGCTGCTGATCATAATAAAGGATATTATCCCCAGTCTTCTCCATAATCTAAGACAAATCGTAACATGTACCATATACAAAAACTGTCCAAAACCCAGTATATGCACACTGGGGACGTGTGCTGCTGTGCTGGGCTCCCGATACTGGCACCTGGTATGTGGCAGACCTCCCAGGGCACTGAGTGAATGAAGTGGTAGAGTCAATCTCTCTTTCAGACAACTCAATCCCAGGTACAAAGTTGTTTATCAAGCACAGGAAGTGGCAGAGAGAGGGACAAAGGAAGGGAGTAAACATGGTATCAAGAGAGAAAGCATGAACAACAGACCAGGCTGGAAGAGTCAAAGACAGGTTCATAAAGATGATGAATTCTCATCAGGACAGGAAGGATGCTTACAGCCTACATACTCCTATGTGGAACTGACAGAAGCATAAAATGTTCTTCCTGGCTTTTTGATCCAAGGCCCAGAATTCATGACAGGGCCACTGTAAATGATAGTACCCTACCTACACAAGGATGTCCAGCCGAGGGCAGAGAGTCCACATTCTAGTCTTTAAACCTTGTACTCTGGGGTGGGGAACTTGCCTAGAGAAAGGAGCACCTTTTAACAATTCTCTCAGAAGTGACTTCTGCAGCTTCTTGACAACACACAAATCCCTGAACTATAAAGGATGGAAGCTAGCACCTCTGCGAAATTCCCACAAAAGCTCCTGGTTCCCTGTCCAGCTCTGCCAGGTCAACACCTAGTACACACCAACACTAGTTACCCTTGGTAAAGCACAGGTCAGTAAGTCTCCTTGCTCCACAACTCACTACTACTACCAATTCAAGAGGCAGCTCTCTCTTGTTAGAGCTGCGATCAATGTCTACACTGTTCTCTAGACATCTGCCTCAGGTCACTTGGTCTATCATTCCATAAACTGATGTTGAATATAAGGCAGTGAGGAACACAAATCATTTCTTATAATTGTCACCATTCACATGCTAAGAAAAAGCCCAGCTTCTCTGGTTGCCTTCTGTAGTGACCCCATGAAAAAGTCACTTCATCTCCTCTGAACTCACAGCACACATATAGGAGACCTGCAGCAAACCAGTCTCAAAGAAGCTTAGCCCAGAACCGTGGTATTTGTTAGGGAAAGGCAGGTTTCTGTCTTGGAGTTTTATGGAACAGAGAGAATCTTATTCCATTCACTTGATCATGCTGCCTGAAGAGACTGAGAGTGACTTCAAGTGTGGATTTGAGTAACACTGCCTTTGCATACAGTAGTACCTCATGAGTAAACCAGCTTTCAATTTTCACTCTCCACAGAATAGTGAAAAGCAATAAACACACAGATATTACCTTCTGTTTCATTTTTTGCTTTCTCATTACGCATCCATATTGCACTCTGTACTACTGCTCATTCTCTAGCACACTTATAAATTTCTCTGGGTAACGGCAAACATTACAAATATACAAAGTGCTTAAATATGTGGTGCTAAATGTATATACTCAGTAACTTAAGTAATTTTGAGAACTAAATATCTGGTCTGGATAACTCAACAAATAATTCTGAAAACTATGTATTTAGTGAGGAATGTATACTCAACCAACTCTACAGTGCTGCCATATGGAAGTGCCCCATTTTCACATCACACACGCATACATTTAGAATAAAAATGACTGTCTCTAAAAAGATAATAGGACATGGGTGTTTAAAATGCCACTAAAGGTACCAGAATTAAATTTAAATTTCTCATTGTGGCTTTGAAGACACATCTATATGGTCCTATGAAATACAAAACAACAGTTGGCTACTCTGAAACCTGTCTCTCATATCCCAAATGTCAGAAATACACAACTTTTCTGATTAAATTCTCACATAGACATTCATGGTAAAAGGATTCTTTTTAAGGTTAAAATAAAAGAAGCCAGTGTTTACATCATGCCTGTATCTTATCAGGAACATAACATTAAATGTGCAAGGTCATTTTACTACTGATGAAAAAAGATTTCCTTGTTCTGTGGGAGAAAGGAAGGTGTAAATGAAAATACTGCTATGAACATTCTTCTAGCTGTCATCAAAAGTATTTATGACCACTGCATAGAAACAGGCAAAATTTCCTTTAACTGAAACATTTTGATAAGTACAACCAAACTTCCTGCCCATCAACAAAACTATACCAATTATACTTGATGCATAATGTTACAAAGTATCATTTATCTCACATGAATAATGAGTAAAATTAATCTTAGGATGATCAATTTGATGACCAAAAAAACTCCCACAGGTATTTTACTGTTGTTATGATGGTTTAATTTCCCTGATTATTCACTAGTGAGATGAGGCCATAGTTTTGTTCATTTCTGAAAGTTTTTATTATTTTGCTTGGTTCCATTTAGCCACTTACCTTTGAGATAGTACTTTCAAACAAATGACCTTCACCACTGTTCGAAATAGGTTACATGACTCTTTCCTCCATGTTCATTCTTTCATGAATGTTCATTGATTTATTCATGAACACCTGAAGTGCCCACTACTTGCATGATGCTAGTGACACAATAACGGTTAAGATGCAATCCTGACCCTCAGATGTCTTAAGAGTCTCACAGGACAAAGACATGACAATGAATATGTGCAAATGAATATTAAGTGGTTTGTGGGGAAAAGGGGACAAAAAGGGATATTTTATATTTTTAGCTATAGCCTCACACTTAATTTTCAGATTTATTACTAGAAGACATATTTGAAGCAACACACATTGATGACACTGTTCATCTCCTTACTGCTTCCTAAGAATTACCAAATATAATCATCATTACTGATTCTTCTATAGTATAGTGTTTCTTTTTCTCATTGTGTTTCTCTTTCAGATACTCTTCAGCGTTAGAAAACCAAGGGATTCCTATCATTCTTCTTGGAGGCTTTCATCACTGGGTTATCAAAAAACAAGATCCAGAAATTCAAATCCTGTTCTCCAACACCTAGTACATTTTCTCCTCTTGGTCCAGTAGTAAACTAGGAGTCCTTCTAAAAGTCTTCTAAGACAAAGAATGCACTTTTTTATCTTGATGGTCCGCGGTCACTGTATTAGTTCCCTATTACCTCCGTAATAAATCACCACAAATTTGGGGGCTTAAAACACAAGTGCATTACCTTTTAGTTTTGTAAATCACAAGCACGAAATGGGTCTCACTGGCCTAAAATAAGGATGTCAGCAGGGACGTGCTGTTTTCTGGAGGCTCTTAGCTTGCCTTTTCCAGCTTCTACAGGGCACCTGCACTCCTTGGCTCATGGTCTTCTCCTTCCATCAATGTTGCATCTGATCCTTCTTTCATATTCACCTCCCACTGACCACAGTAATAAAAGGCCCACTGCAGTGAAGGACTCATCATCTCCCCACCTTCAGGTCTGTAGCCTTAATCACGCCTACAAAGTACCTCTGGCCACGTAAGAGGACATCTGCACAGGTTCTGGGGATTAGGATGCAGGCATCTTTAGGAGCCAACATTCTACCTATGGGAAATCACTACTACCTCAATCACTATCTCTAAGGATTTTGAAATCAAAATGTTTCTCTTTCTCGTGCTCTATTAGCTTAGGTTCTTCTCCTTAACACAGCTTTTATGCTTTTTCTTAAAGCTTTCCTTTCTAGCTTTCTTCCTAGATGATACCTTCTATCCTGTAAAGGAAGAGTTTAATTTTCTAAGACCTTCATAGTCCTTTCTAGAATGAAAACTATTTGAATTCATAATAATCAATGTTCAACTGATTTTTATTAATAATCAATTAATTGTTTTTAAATGTTTTTAAATACACATTCACTGCTCCTCTATCAGAGAGAACAGCTTACACTTCTAAACATGAAGTGTGCAGTGACGACACCTAACAATAAACACTGAAGACCATTGGACTGCTCTGAAAAGTCCTCCAGGCACCTCCCTACGGCCGAACTCAGGGAAAATTCCCTGAAGAATTCCCTTCCCCTACAGATACCAGTTGTTTATAGCACAGTTTGTTCTTGCAGAATCCCAAATCACTGAAAATTTTCCCATTCCCATCAGAATGATGATTTTAAATTGAACACAATGTTACTTCCCATTGCTAGTCTTCTCACTACCAGCTTGGTAACAGTAATTAGTATTAATCCAACCCAACACACCTATATTTTAGCAAACTACATGAACTGAATTTTTCCATTTACAATTACTACAGATTCAGATTTACCAACCATTCCCTACTAGCTCATGAGTAGTACTGAAACCTGTGGCTATATATTTAGAAAAATTCGATGTACCAGTCAGAAAAATTTTAAGGGGTTTTGAATGTGATAAGAATACTGTCCAAGAACTCAATGGTGGTGCAATCTTAAGCAGCATCATATGCTATTTGCCCAGTACTTGCCTGGTGTATGGGCATAAAATTATTTGTTCTCATCCCTGTAATGTCTTTTTAAAAAGTAAGCTAGGTACAAAGATTTGATAGAGATATCAGTAAAGTGGGGTATCGCTTTGAATAGGCATAATCTTTGGCTATTAAATCAATATATTTGTGGTTGTCAATTAAGGCTTTCTACTTCTGTGGCCAATTCTCCTAACATATTTCTGTCAGAAATATTCCATTTCGCCTTGGATGCCATACAGTCATTCAACAAAAGTACCTATACCTACTGAGCACTTGGTGTTTGCCTGCTAGACATTGTTGAAGACGTTGGCAATAATACCATGAAGTACAAAGATCCCTGATGTCACAGAACTTAAGAAGTTGGGGAAGAAAACAGCTAATAAATGAGCAAACAAATCAAGTAC
The DNA here is from genome assembly GCF_003255815.1 of Theropithecus gelada. NCBI lineage: Eukaryota > Metazoa > Chordata > Mammalia > Primates > Cercopithecidae > Theropithecus > Theropithecus gelada. The sequence goes on from NC_037676.1 coordinate 143,108,501, forward strand.
AAGACAATGTCAATAATAATGATCTGAAGAAAATAAAACAATGACAGAAGAACAGAAATGGTGAGCCATAAGGGAGCATTCTTAGACTGGGATGTCCCTGGAGGCAGAATTAGTAAGGGCAGAGTGAGAACAAGCAAGAAGCCAGATCCTGTAGGTCCTTGTAGGCCACAAAAGGAATCTGGCTTTTAGTCTGGAAGAAATGGGGAGCTCTTGGGGGGTTTTAAGCAAATCACTGATTCAGTGATTGGCATGTTAGACAAACAGGAAACAAAGAAAAAGTGAGTGACTAGGACAGAAGGTGACAGGGCACGATGGGATGGGGTAGAGGAGATGGGTGAGACTCCCGAAGGATCATGTTGACTAAATGAAACCAGGTTCTGAGTGGAGGAGTGAAGTACTCCGGCTTTTATCTCTCCAGGATCATTCTGGCTGCTGGGTTATCAACAGACTAAGGAGAGCAAGTAGGGAAACAAGATGTCAGTTAGGATACCATGCCATAATGTATGGAAGAGATATTTTAAGGCAGCTACTGGAGAGGAGCTCAAAGAAAGGGGTAGCAGTGGAGGCGATATGAAATGGGTAGGTTCTGGATATATTGGTGAAGATAATGTGGACAGGATTAGCTAATGTATTGGATATGGCTTGAGAGCAAAAGAGGAATAAAGGATGATTGCAAATGGATCTAAGTGACTAAAAGATGAGGTAACCCTTTGATAGGAGCACTGGGTGGTTATTTTGTAGCAAGAAGTTTAAAGACAGAGAAGTGAGGTACAAATGCTAGGGAAAGGGAAGACATAGAAATGTGTGGACTTCTTCAAATGCTGCAGTTCATGAAAGTGGAGGAGGTTTGAAATGGTTGTCTAGGAGAGAACAAGATGGAGGGATACAGCTTGACAGCTGGGTAGCACTAAGGTTGCAAATCTAGAATGAGACCAATCACAGGATGGCGACAGATGGAGAATAGGCAGAAAGTTGGATTAAATCATGGTGGTAGATTCAAGAGACTACAGGGACATTGAAAGAGGTACAAGACAGCATACAAGGCAGCAAGTATGACAATGGACCACTGTCTCTTGCATCCTGCTACAGTATCTTCTTCTGGGCTCACTTTTTTCCATGCAGAATTATATCATCTAATTGTTTCAAAGACAGCCCATGCTATTAGCTTTCTATGTCACTACTTCTCTGCAGATACCTTCATTTCACATTATCTTGATTCACAGTTTATCAGATATAGACTTCTAAGGTACACGTTATTTTCCCTGAGTCCTTTGAAGATACTGTTCCAATATCTTCTTGCATCCAGCACTGCTGATGAAAAGTCTGGTGTAAATGTCATTCTTTCTCCTAAATAGGCGATTTCTCCAGTAGAATTTGGAATTTTATGTCATTATTTTTCTGAAATATCACTGCCATGTTTCTAGATGACTGGTCTTATTCAACACTGTATAGCCTGGGTTTCTCTTGGCTGTTCTAGATTGACCCCACGCTTATCTCTAGGGCTGCCCGAAGCACGGTACTGACACTTGGCCAAAGCTATGGCCAAGATAAGTGATGTTTGTGATCATGGGATCCTGAGCTGTTTAAGGGGCAGAATATACCAGCTTGTCAGTGCAATTTTGTAATAATAACTGGACTGACAAGGTGCATCTGATTTTGGCAGCACCTGGGGAGGTCCACAGGTTGAGCTTGGCTATGTAGATGGAGATGCTTGTGTGACCCTCTCACAGATCCCTACCACTTCCTCATACCAAGGTGCTTTACACATAAGCCAGTAATGGTTTCACATCTACAGAAAAATCATGTCCAAGGCCAAGAAGCCTGGACCCAAGATCTCCAGATCACTTCAATGAGTATCATTTTACTACTGTCGCTGTAATGGACATTGCCTATAAACAGTGAAATCTTGTGAATCTTTTCAACAACCAAACATTAATTAACATACAATTAGCACACACAACTGTAAAAGCACTAATACTTATTAAGTGAAGCACGAGAAAGCCTCTACAATGAAATGTTACAAAAATCCAGACATTCTTGGTGAAAACAAATCTTTAAACTCCTCAAAAGGTTTTGGTTTTTCTGATCCAAGCAGTCTTTCTGAGAATTTGCTTTCTATAGAGCTCAACTATAGAGCTCAATTGCAGAAATATAATGCAAGCCATGTAAGTAATTTTAAAATGTCTAGTAGCCACAGTAAAAAATAAACAGGTGAATTCAATTTCAGTAATATAGTTAACCTACTATATCAAAAGTATTACCATTCAACATGTAATCATAACACATTGATGAGATATTTTATTCTGTTTTCTTACTCTTTGAAATGTGGTATATATTTTTATACTATAGCACATGTCAATTCAGACTAGCCACATTCAAGTGCTCAACAGCTGCACATGGCTACGATAATGGACAATGTAGCTATGAGTTTAAGACTGAATCAAATTATTCACTACCTGAATAACAAGAAGTTGTATCATTTCAGAAAATAGTTGTGTGGCATCCCCTTTGATGCTATTCAGTGGTCAGTTTCTTTCTGACAAGTAATTATACTTAGATTCTTTACTAATCTAATTCTTCAATCTAAATCCTACAATCCCCACTTCCTGTTCTAAGGTCATCAGGCCTTCAAATGCTGTCATGTTTCTTCCATTTTTCTCTTTCCTGACAATACTCTGTAACCACAATGTTCCTTTGTCTGATACCTCTTATGTTCTTCAGATGTGCAAATCCACTCATTAATTTACAATTACGATATTGCATTTTCAAATGTTATAGCATTAAAGCATTCAATGGAAGTGGATTATGAATAACATCCAATCTTCCATTACAGTGACTCAGTATCATGAGAACCTCATGCTATCCCAGGAAAGGCTATGGTGAATTCAATGCCAACTGTGATTTTTCTACCTCAATCTGAAAATCACTGACTGATGATTTGCCAATTACTGTGAAATAAAACACCTTGTTTGTGGTCACATACATTTGATCAGATTGATATTCACGAGTTTGATAAATGAGTTCTGATAACTTACGCATTTGCATCTGATGTAAATTTTTCTTCACAATATGAATGTATGACTAGGAAGTTTTTAACACTGGCTACAGGCTGACATGCCTGCATTGACACTGGCTCTATGGTAGTAATCCCCTTACATGAAGAAAGTTTGATACTAAAACCATGGCACATTTGTTACACTCTTTCCTAGGTGAGTTTTCTGATGTAAGTCTTGAACATTTTTTCTAAATGTCTTGTCAAATTCATAATCTTCGAAAGGTTTGCCTCCTGTATGAATGCTCTGAAGTTCATTAGGGCTGATACAATGGTTTTATTGAAGAGTTTCCTCATTCATTGTATCTGAAATCTACAAAGACTAGAATATACACTAAAAGCCTTACATCAAGTTACATCTACAAGATTTCTTTCCAGTATGAATTATCTGAAAAACCTTACCGCAGGACCCTCATTTCAGGCCTTTCCACTAAATGACAGTGTTTATATAAAGTTAAAAGTAAAACACAGAAGCAGAAAAAAACAGAAAAAGCAAAAAAGCTAACCAGCTTCATAAAGAGTTTGTAAAAAAAGAGGCTATCATATTTTTAATAATCCATTTGAAATAGTTCGCTAATATTAAAATTTAGAGGTAACAAAAAATTATGTAAAATTTATAGATAAGACTTTAGCCTTAAATCCTTTTACTTTTCCTTTTTTTTTTTTTTTTTTTTTTTTGAGACAGAGTCTCGCTTTGTTGCCCAGGCTGGAGTGCAGTGGCGCGATCTCAGCTCACTGCAACCTCTGCCTCCTGGGTTCAAGTGTTTCTCCTGTCTCAGCCTCCTGAGTAGTTGGGACTATAGGCATGTGCCACCACAACTGGCTAATTTTTGTATTTTTTGTAAAGATGGGGTTTCACCATGTTGGCCAGGCTGGTCTCGAACTCCTGACCTCAAGTGACCTGCCCACCTTGGCCTCCCAAAGTACTGGAATTACAGACATGGACCACTGTGCCCAACCTTTTAGTCTTAAATCTAAATTCTACCAATCCCTTTGCTTTGGTTAAAAATAATAAGGGCATGTAAGTTAGAGAGTAGTAAATTAATTAATTCAGCTACTGTAAAAAGAAAAGAAAAAGAAAAAAGAAAGAAAGAAAATAAAAAAGACGTATCTAAACTTCCTTGTCACGGAAACTTCTACTCCTTAAAGATGAATAGAGACTAGGTGGAGAGGGGAAGAAAGAGGAGGTATTTAACACTTCACCTAAGCAAATACTGAACATTTAAATACTGAACTCAGCTTTCTGAAATCACAGTGCTACCTTCTCATTCCCCACTTTCAGGGAGATGTAGTTACCTTTGCCTAGCATGCTCTTCTCCCATAATTCTGTATCACTATCTTTACTCACTTCCCAGACCCAAAGGAAATACTTTCCAGTACTAACTTCTACATTTAAAAGGTATTATTCCTCCAAGCTTCCACAACAACCTCCCGTGAGGCATTTCTGCACTGTACTATAATCACATTCATGATGTCTCTCCCTCTACAGGCTCTAAGCTGTAAGATCAAGGACTTCACAGGGACCTTTTACATCTTCAGAACCTAGCATAGTGTCTGACACACAGCATATGTTCAAGAGTTTTAAAAGAAATTATCCTATCTGAAATCATGCAAATACCTTCAAAATTACACTTTCTAGAACAGTAGTTTATTTCTTGAGTTATTAGAGGCTATTTTAGTTGCACTGTTTCCTAGTACTCACCCAAGAGTTTAAAAAAAGAAACCTACGAGGGAAAAACAAGTCAATGGCATTTTATGACTAAAATATGATTCAGTCACTATTTTTCTAAGAAACTTTACAACAATTAGAACTCTGGTCAGTCACATATTAACTAATAAATCTTAAAAATAACGTTTCTGTAATATGAAAAGTCCCTGATAAGTTAAATGAAAATTATTACACTATCTTTTTTCATACATGCCATTAAATTTTAACCTAAAAAAACATTACAGATGTCTCATGGAAAAACGTACTTACCCTGACATCAGTAGCATCTCCATGCCTGATAATACTGGCCCAGGTGGTTGGCTCACTATTGCTTTCAAAATAATGAAAGACCTTTAATACTCGCTCCATCGCACCAGGAGAACGTTCCATACCAGTACCCAGGTGAGTCTTAGTACTCGAATTTGGTGTGTGATTCAAGTTGGGGTCAAGGTAAGCAGCTGCCATTATTTTGCTAGATGCTAGGTATCTGTCATATTCTGTTAAGAGAACAAAATAATTTTTGGTGTATAATACTTGAAATCTACCAATTACAATGTGATATGTTGATGTTTATACGAAAGGTCCTATACTCTCTCAAGTTATATGCAGAAGGAGCCTGAGGAGAATAGAGACCTAACCCACTAAAATAATCGCTATCTCTCCCCACACCCAGAGTAGGACCTGATTTACAGAATAAATATTTGTTAAACAAATTATTAAAAGGCCAGGACTCCAATTTCAGCTGTGTCAAAAAGTATCTACAAACAATATAACACCCCCATCCCCACCCCTTTTATTATCATAGCCTTTATATTTGTTGGAAAATCTCATAGCAAAGCCAAATTTGTGAATTTGCTGCCTACTTTTGAAAACTTTTACCTAAGAGAAAAGTTCTCTCTTCGTATAATACAAATTCAATGAATGTCATTACATATACTACACACTGGTGATTAACAACACTATAATTAAAATAAGGTCCCTGGCTTAACCAACTCACTGTTAACAGGAGAATCAGACAGAGAGCAACTGAAAACAAAACGAAAAAAGCATGCACAATTACATTTTTTAAGTGTGATAAAGAGCTTCTATTTGAGTGTGAAGAAATAGCCTGCACAAGCCTGAACACCCACTGAGAAAAACGAAAATCCAGATTAAAAATCTTTTTAACCCAAACAATGTTTGAAGGGCTCAAGACGAAGACATTCTGAGGCAACCAAGACAATGAGTGACACAGATGAAGACTGGGAAATGATACTTAACAACTGGCTGCTTTTTCCCACAGGGCATTTGCCAATTCTGAGCCCTTCAGAGCTTGAAGGGCCAGGAAAAGTCTACTAATGGGAGAGAAACCAGCAGAGCTTTTGGCAGCAAGAGATCAAATCTTGGATTCTGGTGAGAAGGAAGGGTGGAGACTGTGTCAAACACTCTGCGGGTTGTCTCCTGAAGACAGTTACTGAATCCTGAACCTGAGCTGAGAAGGAGCCTCTCAAAACAGTGAAAGCATTTAGAAAACAGGAGTAAGACCTCAGGAATAAACCAGAATAATATCAGGACATTCCCAGGCTTGCAATGAGAACAGCTGGGTGCAGAAGCAAAGGGAGCTTTGTAAACCTGGAGTACAATACCTGCTCAGATCCATCATGGCAGGCCAGGTATGGCTGCTCATGCCTGTAATCCCAGCCCTTTGGAAGGCTGAGGCGGGAAGACTGCGTGAACCCAGGAGTTTGAGACCAGCCTGGGTAACATGACAAGACCTTGTCTCTACTAAAAAATACAAAAATTAGCTTGGGCATGGTAGTGTGTTCCTGTAGTCCCAGCTACTCAGGAGGCTAAGGTGGGAGGACAGCTTGAGCCCAGGAGGTTGAGGCTATAGTGAGCTGTGACTACATTGCTGCACGTCAGTCTGGACCACAGAGTAAGACTGTCTCAAAACAAACACACACACAAACACAAAACCACAGATCCAGCCAGGCACAGATGCTCATGCCTATAATCCCAACACTTTGGGAGGCTGAGGCAGGCAGACTGCTTGAGCTCAAAAGTTCAAGACCAACCTAGCCACCTTGGCAAAACCCCATCTCTACAAAAAAATACAATAAAGAGCCATGAGTTGTGGCGCAAGCCTGTGGTCCCAGCTACTTGGGAGGCTGAGGTGGGAGGATCACTTGAACCCAGGAGGGGAACGCTACAATGAGCCGAGATCGTGCCACTGCTCTCCAGCCTGGGGGACAGAGCCAGACCCTGTCAGCTCCCCACTATCTGCCCAGCAAAGAAAAGGGCCAACCCTCTGTTGGTATCAAACAAAGCACAAATAACATCTTTTCATCCAAATCACTTTCCAATTAGTTAAAAAAAAATGATATGACAGCACAGTAAAAGGAAAACCATAAACCAAGTCAAAAGATGCCAAAAACACAAAAGAAAAACACATGTACCATATGTCACAGAAATAAGCTAATACCCTATATATATACAGAAATTCTTTTAAAATGAGGGGGGAAATGATAGAAAAGAATGCAAAAGACAATCCAATTAATTAAAAAGATATACCAAGTGTAGGCAAGGATGTGAAGAAACTGACACCTTCCTATATTGCTGGAAGAGTATAAAATGGTGCAACTGCTATGAAAATAGTTTGGCAGCTCCTCAAAAGGTTAAACACGGAGTTACCATGTGAACCTACCATTCCATTTCTAGGTAGACATACGCCCAAAAGAACTGAAAATGTATGTCCAAATAAAAACTCACGGCCGGATATACTGGCTCATGCTTGTAATCCCAGCACTTTGGGAGACTCAGGCAGGTGGATTGCTTGAGCTCAGGAGTTCAAGACCAGCCTGGGCAACATGGCAAAACCCCATCTCTACAAAAACCACAAAAATTAACTGGGCATGGTAGCATGTGCCTGTAGTCCCAGCTACTTGGGAAGCCGAGGCTTGCTTGAGCCCAGGAGGTCGAGGCTGCAGTGAGCTGTAATCATGCCACTGCACAGCTTAGGTGACAGAGAAAGACCCTGAGATAAAACAAAATGAAACACCCTCACATGTGAATGTTCACAGCAGCATTACCCACAACACTGAAAAGTGAAAATAATCCAAATATCCACATCCTTCACTGGATAAACAGATTAACAAAATGTGGTATACCCAACAATGAAATATTGTTCAGCAAAAAAAGAAATGAAGCACTGATACATGCTACAGCACGGAGCAACCTTGAGAACATTATACTACAAAGGAATCAGACATGAAAGATCACAAATTGTGATTCCACTTATATGAAGGAATACACAAATCTATAGAGAAGAAAGATTACCAGCTACCAGTGGCTAGGGGTAGGGCAGAGTTGGGAATGACTGCTAATAGGTAAGGAGTTTCTTTTGGGGATGAGAGAAATGGTTTGAATTTTGATCATGGTGATGGTTGAATATACTAAAAAACACTCAATTGTACACTTTGAAGTTGTTAAAATGGTAAATTTTATGTTATGGGAATTTTACCTCTGTGAAAATACAAATACATAAACAACTGTCGATTTTTTTAAAAGGTCACAGCAGTACCCTGTCTGTTGGTAAGGATGTGGGGAAACAGGAACTCTCATACACTACTCATGGGAATGTGAATTTTCTATCATATGGATAAAGAGGAATTTGACAATAACAAAACTACATGTGCCTTCTGATCCAGCAATTCCACTTCTAGAAATTTATGAAAAGATACACTGTTACAAACTAAACATTTGTGTGCTCCCAAAATTAGTAAGTTGAGACCATACTCCCCAGTGTGATGCTATTACAAGGTAGGGTCTTTTGGAGGCAATGTGGACTAGATGAGGTCATAATGGTGAGGCCCTCATGAATGGGATTAGTGTCCTTGTGAAAGTCCAAGAGCATGCTTCCTGTCTCTGCTCTCCAGAGATATGCCTGAGCATCTAAGTCCACAGTCTGAAACCCGGAAAAAAGGGCCCTCACCAGAACTCCACCATACTGTCACTCTTATCTAGGACTTCCAGCCTCTAGACCAGTGAGAAATAAGTTTCTGTTGTTTATAAGCCACCCAGTTTATGTATTTTGTTACAATCATCCCAAGTGAAGAGATATGTTTAACAACAACATGAAAATACATATGCATAAGGTTATTCACTGCAGCCTTGCAAAGTATTAGGGAACACCTAAATGCCCATTCATGGGAGACTAATGGAATAAACTATGGTACATTCCCATAATGGAGTACTATGAATCTGTTGGGGGCGGGGGGAAAGGAAAGAAGAGCCCTATAATTGACTAAGTATGATTTCCAGGATTTATTAAGTTAAAAACCCAAAGTGCAAATCACAGCCACAGCATACCTTTTGAATAAAATGGGGAAAATAGGAAAATACAAATGTGTCTGCTCATATGTGCAAAATAACTCCATAAAGTAAAAATGGGAGTCCAGTGAGATTGGTTACACATGGGAGAGGTGTGACCAAGATGGAAAGCGCAGGAATGGGGTGGCACTTCTGAGTATACATGAATACACCCTTATAACTTTTGGTACCCTATAGAAGATCTGAAGAGCACGATGAACAAATCTGATCTAACTGACACTATACCTAATAGGATAATACATAATCTTTGCAAGTACACAAGAAATACTTTCTAAAGTTGCCCATATGCTGAGTGAAAGAGCAAGATTCAATAAATATCAAGGGACTAAAATTATTCAAAGTATATTCTGTGTCTAGCATTAGGCTAGACAACAATTACAAAATAACTAGAAAATGTTCCATTGTCAGGAAATTAAGCAGTGTATTTCAAGTAACCCTTTAAGTCAAAAAGAGACTCAAAAGTATTTTGAATTAAATAATGCACTGAAAAGAAATATCAAAACTGTGAAAGTAGACAGAGCTATGCTTAGAGTAAAATCTATATGTTTGGCAGGGCACAGGGAATCATGCCTGTAATCCCAGCACTTTCGGAGGCTGAGATGGGAGGACAGCTTGAGGCCAGAAGTTCAAGACCTGCCTGGGCAACACAGTGAGATCCCTACAAAATAATTTAAAAATTAGCTGGGCATGGTGGTGTGTGCCTATAGTCCCAGCTCCTTGGGAGGCTGAGGCAGGAGGACTGCTTAAGCCCCAGAGCTTAAGTTATGACTGTATCACTGCACTCCAGCCTGAGCAACAGAGCACAACCCTGTTTCCTTTAAAAAAAAAAAAAAAATACATATTTAAATTCATGTATTAGAAGTGATAGTTGAGTATCTCTAAGAATATACATCTGTGGCCGGGCGCGGTGGCTCAAGCCTGTAATCCCAGCACTTTGGGAGGCCGAGATGGGCGGATCACGAGGTCAGGAGATCGAGACCATCCTGGCTAACACGGTGAAACCCCGTCTCTACTAAAAAATACAAAAAACTAGCCGGGCGCGGTGGCGGGCGCCTGCAGTCCCAGCTACTCGGGAGGCTGAGGCAGGAGAATGGCGTGAACCCGGGAGGCGGAGCTTGCAGTGAGCTGAGATCCGGCCACTGCACTCCAGCCTGGGCGACAGAGCGAGACTCCGTCTCAAAAAAAAAAAAAAAAAAAAAAAAGAATATACATCTGTGAAGGGGGGATGGTTAATTTACAGAAAAACAGAATGCATAACATCTAGTATTTGGTAGCACAACTAGGGATTACAGCCAACAAACATGTACATTTAAAAATAACTAAGAGTATAATTAGAATGTTTGTAACACCAAAAAAATGAGAAATGTTTGAGGTGATGGATACCCCATTTAGCCTGATGTGATTATGATGCACTGTATGCCTATATGAACACATCTCATGTACCCCATAAATTTACATATATACCCACTATGTACCAATGAAAATTTTTTAATTAAAAGAAGAATGCATATTTAAAAGGACAACTTAAAAGCAAAACAAAATCAAAAGTTACTCTTCTAAAAAACAAAACTGATACACCTCTCGAAAGACTGATCAAAGATAAAATGAGTCAGGAGAAACTAGCAACATCAATAATGGAGAAGATAATAAGAGGTAAGAGATAATGAGTAATACAATAAGGGACTATTAATAACTTTATGCCAATGAATTTGAAAATTTAGATAAGCACAATTCCTTGCAAAACACAACATAGCAAAATGAAACAATATAAAATGAAACTAGACTGTTCTATTTAAAATAGTCCATCTAAAATCCTCCCCACAAAGGAACATTTTAATTCTTTCAACAAATTAAGAAATGTTAATCTTACACAAATTCTTCCAAAAAACAGATACAGAACATTTCCCAACTTGTTTTATGACACCTGCAGAACAGTGATATCAAAACCTGACAGAACAGGATGAGAAATGATGTAAGTCTACCTTTCTTATAAACACAGATGCAAAAATCTTAACAATTTGCATACTTAATCCAGCAATATTTTAAAGGAATAACATATCATGACCAAAAGTTTACTCTAGGAATAGAAGAAAGGTATTCATTCAAAAAGCAATCAGTGTAATTTACCACATTTTCAGAAAGAACAGCCAGTTACCTTGATACATGCAGAAAACACATATGATAAAGTTTACCAACCACTCATGATAAAAACTCGTAGCAAACTAGAAATAGGATGAGATTTCGTACATCTGATGAAGAGTATCTATATGAAATGTAAATACTAGTGGGAAAAAATTTCCCTTCCTCAAACTGGAAATAAGACATGGATGCCCACTGTTACCACTTGCGTACAGCATTGTTCTAGTACGAAAAAAATTTCCCCTCCCCAAACTGGAAATAAGACATGGATGCCCACCATTACCACTTGCGTACAGCATTGTTTTAGAAGTCACTGCCAAGTACCACAGCTGCCCCACACCCCCAAAAAAAGGGTGGGGTAGTAAAACATAAAGGTTAGGAAAGAACAAATAAAACTATCATTTATCTTCAAAAACTAGGCCAAAACATTTTTTACAAGATAAACCTCTGTTGCAATGTTACCAGAATGAAGCAGTTTTCCACTATAGAATGTGATTTTGCTCCTATCCTTTCAGAACTTAGCAAAAGAAAAATAAAAATTAAAAAAGAATGCTATTTTGTTTTACACTTTAATGTTTTATCTGCTTGTCAAAATCTGATCTGTGCTATAAATTCTCAAATAGGCAATATATTTGCCATCAGGCCTTCTTCAACTCTCTCCGGGAAGGTCTGTGCCTCATGCTGTTATCCTCCCAAGTACCCTGTTGGTGGCATTCACATGTCTTCATGTTTGTCTTTTTGTTGGTCTTGAGGGTTCTGAGATCCTGGCATCTGGGTCACCTCTTTGGGCACTCATCACGGGTTGGTCAGTTCAAAAAAATGGCCTCAACTACAGAATGACAAGTTTCAAGAGTTGCTTTCTGCTACAATGACTATTCTGTTTCTACCAATTAACAGACTTCCCTGTGTTGTTTGTGTGGTTCTGTATTTGTTTCTGATCCTTGGCTAAAGTTGAACAGCTGGGGCTGCCAATTCTTTGTGTGTCTCTAAATGAAGAACGTCTTTCACCCCCTCACCATGGAAAGGTAATCTTTTCACAGGGCTTTGTTATCGTAGCCCTTCTGTTTCTGTGACCAATTACATTTTAAAAAACTTTTCAAGATTAATTATTCAGAGATCTGCCACTTTTGCACACTACAGAATATCTTTTTCAATAAATTATCAAAGCAGAAATGAAAAGATTTTAAAACCAAAAACTGTTTTTACATGGCTTAGACCAGTCCTTCTCATCTGTGATGAAGAACCAGTTTTAATTTCCAACCTATCACAGACCAATTCTTTTGTAAAATACAATGAAAAGGAATTTCTAGAAAAATGAAGTTTTTTTTAAAAAAAAGACATACCTAAGCCAAACACAAAATTTCCGTCATTAGAATTTCGACATAAAATCACTATCAAATTGCCGTAAGGTGTCTAGATGCTTACACCAAATTTCCTTATCTTGTCCTAAGCTGTTAACAGTTCCAGCACCAACATTAGTCTGCTGACTGCACTTTACTGAGTCCTAGCTCAGCCAGGCTGCCCAGTTTAAATCACTGTAGGCAAGAGACCAAATGCGGACTGGAATGGGAGAGAAGATGGAATGTCAATAATTGCTGCTCAGCTGTCTACAACTTTAGTTCTCCCTTTAATTAACATAGGAAACATATCAAGGGTTCTCAGTGCCTAACTCTTTCTTCTTCTCTTGAAGAAATAGGGCAGTTCCAAGTCCAGATGTGAAGAAACAAGTGTTAATAAACTCTGGAGTTAAGCTCCAAGGCTCAACCCACAACCTGATGTAAATGCTACATAAAGCAGCACATACAAAAAAGGGGGAAAAAATGCAACGAACATAATAAACACCCTACTCTTTACTCCAGAATTACCTCATTTATAATTACTGTACATGTTAAGATCCCACCAAGAGAACCACCTCATTATGCTTTAAGTACACTTACCCTTTAATAAAACTTGAGATGTTTGCTGAAGCTGTAAAGGGAGGGAGGGTGTCAAAAAGACGAGTAGCTTGCTGTTAGAATAAGTGAGAATAAGCAAAGGAAAGCAAATTGAGACAGCTAAATTAAAAGAAATTATGACCTAACTTGAAGAGCTTTAAGAATCTGGGTAATATTTCTAGTTAAAGTGACTCCTTAAACTAAACTGGTATAAAAGTTATCTTCTCAATCATTTTGGTCTTTTCTATAACACTTGATTTTATTTTCTCATAAAAAGCTAACCTAAATTTTCTAAATTAATTTTACTAGACAAAGCAGCTAACATTAAATTACTTAATGTTTAATATGCCCTTTTTCCAATGTGACTTTGATACACTTTCTGTTAATACATGGAATCTGTATTTCCTCCCCTTGAATCTAGGTGGGCTTCTGACTCTGGCTAAGGGACTTTCTAGGCCAGGAAATACAAGACAATTACCAAAAGAAAAATAAACTAAAAAGAGTTAACCAAGATTCCCTTGGTTTTCTTGAAACTCAGCCACTATACCCATTATTGCAGAAATACAAAGACTCTTAAAGATACTACGATGAACAATATTTGCTAACAAATTAGAAAAGCTGGAAGAAACTGATAAATTCTTGGACACATACAACCTATCAAGATTGAACCATGAAGAAACAGAAAGCCTCAATAAGCCAATTAATAAGTCAATGATACAAGGTGTAATAGAGAGTCTCCCATCAAAGAAAAGCCCACAACCTGATGGCTTCACTGATGAATTTTACAAAAAGTATTTTAAGAAGTAATACCAATTCTACTGCAAACTCTTCTACTCAAAAATATTGAAGAGGGGAGAATATTTCCAAAATCATTTTACAAGGGCTGTATTACCTTGATAACAAAACCAGACAAGGATGCAACAAAAAAAGAAAACTACAGGCCAACATCACTGATGAACGTAAACACAAATATCCTCAATGAAATACTAGCAAACTGAATTAAACAACACGTTCAAAAGATCAATTACCATGATCAAGTAGGATTCATCCCAGGGATGCAAGGAGAGTTCAACATATACAAATCAATAAATGTGATATATCACATTAACAGAACAAAGGAGAAAAAACCATACGGTCTCATCTCAATAGATGAAGAAAAAGCATTTGATAAAATTCAACATCCCTTCATGATAAAAATTCCCAAAAAACAGGGTATAGAATGAACATATCTCAAAATAATAGAAGGCCATATACGACAAATTCACAAACTAACATCAAGCTGAGGGAAAAAGCGAAGGCCTTTCCTCTGTGATCTGAAACAATACAAGGATGCCCACTCTCACTACTTTTATTCAACACAGTACTGAAAGTCCCAACCAGAGCAATTAGGCAAGAGAAATAAAGGATATCTAAATTGACAAGGAAGATGTCAAATTAGTCTTGTTGACAGATGACACGATCTTATACTTAGAAAAACCTAAAGACTTCACCAAAAAGCTTTTAGAACTGATAAATTCAGTAAAGTAGCAGGATGCAAAATCAACATACGAAAATAAGTAGCATTTATATACACCAACAACGAACAATGTATAAAATAAATCAAGAAAGCAATCACATTTACAACAGCTACAAAAAATATCAAATACCTAGGAGTCAATTTAACCAAAGAAGTAAATTATCTATATAAGGAAAACTATAAAACATTGGTGAAAGAAATTGAAGAGGGGCTGGGTATGGTGGCTCATGCCTTAATTCCAGCACTTTGGTAGGTCAAGGCAGGCGCATCACTAGAGGCCAGGAGTTCACAACCAGCCTAGCCAACATGGTGAAACCCCAACTCTACTAAAATTACAAAAATTTGCCAGGCATGGTGTCACATGCCTGTAATCCCAGCTACTTGAGAAGCTGAGCCACGAGAATAGCTTGAACCCAGGAGGTGGGGGTTGCAATGAGCCGAGATTGTGCCACTGAATTCCAGCCTGTGTGATGAAGTGAGACTGTCTCAAAAAGAGAAAAGAAGAGAAAGAAACTGAAGAGGACACACACAAAAAAAATTGAAAAATATTTCATGTTCATGGATTGGAAGAAACAATATTGTTAAAATGGCAACAATACCCAAAGCAATTTACAGATTCAATGCTATCCCTATCAAAATACCAATGACATTCTTCACAGAAACAGGAAAAAAAAAAAATCCTAAAATTTATATGGAACCACAAAAGACCCTGAATAGCCAAAGCAATCCTGAGCAAAAAGAACACAGCTGGAGACATTACACTACCTGACTTCAAAAGTTACAATAAGCTATAGTAACCAAATCAGCATGGTACTGGCATAAAAACACATAGAGCAATGAAACAGAATGGAGATCTCAAATATAAATCCATACATTTACAACCAATTCATTTTTGAGAAAGCCTCCAAGTTCATGCAATGGGGAAATGATAGTTCCTTTAATACCTGGTGCCGAGAAAACTGGATAACTGTATGCAGGACAATGAAATTACATCTCTCTCTCTCTCTCACCATACACAAAATAGCAAATCCACATGGAATTAAAGACTCAACTCTAAGACCTGAAACTATGGAATTACTATAAGAAAATACTGGGGAAACACTTCTGGACACTGATCTCGACAAGAATTTTTCAATATAAGACCTCAAAAATACAGACAACTAAAGCAAAAATAAAGACAAATGGCATTACATCAAGATAAAAAGCCTCTGCATAGCAAAAGACACAATTAACAAAGCAAAAAGGCAACAAACAGAATGGGAGAAAGTATTTGCAACTACCCATCTGACAATGGATTAATAACCAGAATCTATGAAGAGCTCAGAAAACTCAATAGAAGGAACTGGAGGTTACACTGAACTAAAATCATGCTCAATGAACTCCAGCTTGGGCAAGAAAGCGAGATCTGGCTTTTTAAAAAAAAATACTTTTAAGTTCTGGGATACAGGTGCAGAACGTGCAGGTTTGTTATATAGGTATACACACGTCATGGTGGTTTGCTGCACCCATCAACCCATCGTCTACATTAGGAATATTTCTCGTAACGCTATCCCTCCCCTACCCGCACCGACCCCGTGACAGGCCCTGGTGTGTGATGTTCCCCTCCCTGTGTCCATGTGTTGTCACTGTTCATCTCCCACTTTATGAGTGGTTTTCTGTTCCTGTGTTAGTTTGCTGAGAATGATGGTTTCCAGCTTTATCCATGTCCCTGCAAAGGACATGAACTCATCCTTTTTTATGGCTACATAATACTCCACGGTGTATATGTGCCACTTTTTTTTTTTTTTTTTTTTTTGAGATGGGAGTCTTGTTCTGTCACCCAGTCTGGAGTACAATGGCACAATCTTGGCTCACTGCAGTCTCTGGCCCCCGGGTTCCAGTGATTCTCCTGCCTCAGCCTCCTGGGTACCTGGGATTACAGGCGCACACCACCATGCATGGCTAATTTTTGTATTTTTAGTAGAGATGGGGTTTTGCCATGTTGGTCAGGGCTGGTCTTGAACTCCTGACCTCAGGTGATCCACCCGCCTCAGCCTCCCAAGGTACTGGGATTACAGGCGTGAGCCACCGCCCGGCCACCACATTTTCTTTATCCAGCCTATCATTGATGGGCACTTGGGTTGGTTCCAAGTCTTTGCTATTGCGAACAGTGCTGCAATAAACATACGTGTGCATGTGTCTTTATAGAATGATTTATAATCCTTTGGGTATATACCCAATAACGGGATTGCTGGGTCAAATGGTATTTCTGGTTCTAGATCCTTGAGGAATTGCTACACTGTCTTCCACAATGGTTGAATTAATTTACACTCGCACCAACAGTGTAAACGCGTTCCTATTTCTCCACATCCTCTCCAGCTTCTGTTGTTTCCTGAATTTTTAATGATCGCCATTCTAACTGGTGTGAGATGGTATTTCATTGTGGTTTTGAACTGCATGTCTCTAATGACCAGTGATGATGAGCTTTTTTTCATGTTTATTGGCCACATAAATGTCTTCTTGAGAAGTGTCTGTTCATATCCTTCACCCACTTTTTGATGGGATTGTTTTTTTCTTGTAAATTTAAGTTCTTTGAAGATTCTGGATATTAGTCCTTTGTCAGATGGACAGATTATAAACATTTTCTCCTGTTCTGTAGGTTGCCTGTTCCCTCTGATGATAGCTTTTTTTGTTTGTTTTTGCCATGCAGAAGCTCTTAGTTTAATTAGACGCCATCTGTCAATCTGGCTTTTGTTGCCATTGCTTTTGGTGTTTTAGTCATGAAGTTTTTGCCCATGCCTATGTCCTGAATGGTATTGTCTAGGTTTTCTTCTAGGGTTTTTATGGTTTTAGGTCTTACATTTATGTCTTTAATCCATCTTGAGTTAATTTTTGTATAAGATGTAAGGAAGGGATCCAGTTTCAATTTTCTACATATGTCTAGCCAGTTTTCCCAACACCATTTATTAAATAGGGAATCTTTCCCCCATTGCTTGTTTTTGTCAGGTTTGTCAAAGATCAGACGGTTGTAGATGTATGGTGTTATTTCTGAGGCCTCTGTTCCACTGGTCTATCTGTTTTGGTACCAGTACCATGATATCTGTTTTGGTACCACTACCATACTGTGTGGTATACTGTAGCCTTGCATTATAGTTTGAAGTCAGGTGGCATGATGCCTCCAGCTTTGTTCTTTTTGCTTAGGATTGTCTTAGCTATGCAGGCTCTTTTTTGGTTCCATATGAAATTTAAAATAGGTTTTTCTAATTCTGTGAAGAAAGTCAATGGGAGCTTGATGGGGATAGCATCAAATCTATAAATTACTATGGGCCGTATGGCCATTTTCACGATATTGATTCTTCCTATCCATGAACATGGAATGTTTTTCCATTTGTTTGTATCCTCTCTTATTTCCTTGAGCAGCGGTTTGTAGTTCTCCTTGAAGAGGTTCTTCACATCCCTTGTAAGTTGGATTCCTAGGTATTTTATTCTCTTTGTAGCAATTGTGAATGGGAGTTCACTCATGATTTGGCTGTTTGTCTATTATCGGTGTAGAGGAATGCTTGTAATTTTTGCACATTGAGTTTGTATCCTGAGACTTTGCTGAAGTTGCTTATCAGCTTAAGGAGATTTTGGGTTGAGACGATGGGGTTTTTTAAATACACAATCATGTCATCTGCAGAGACAATCTGACTTCCTCTCTTCCTATCTGAATACCCTTTCTTTCTTTCTCTAGCCTGACTGCCCTGGCCAGAACTTCCAATACTTTGTTGAATATGAGTGGTGAGAGAGGGCATCCTTGTTTTGTGCCAGTTTTCAAAGGGGATGCATTCAGCTTTTGCCCATTCAGTGACATTAGCTATGGGTTTGTCATAAATAGCTCTTATTATTTTGAGATACGTTCCATCAATAACTAGTTTATTGAGAGTTTTGGCATGAAGGGGTGCTGAATTTTATTGAAGGCGTTTTCTGCATCTATTGAGATAATCATGTGGTTTTTGCCATTGGTTCTGTTTATGTTATGGATTATGTTTATTGATTTGCGTATGCTGAACAAGTCTTGCATCCCAGGGATGAAGCTGACTTGGTCATGGTGGATAAGCTTTTTGATGTGCTGCTGGATTCAGTTTGCCAGCATTTTATTGAGGATTTTCGCACTGATGTTCATTGAGGAAATTTTCTTTTTTTCTTGTGTGTCTGCCAGGTTTGGGTATCAGGATGATACTGGCCTCATAAAATGAGTTAGGGAAGAGTCCCTCTTTTTCTATTGTTTGGAATAGTTTCAAAAGGAATTGTACCAGCTCCTCTTTGTACCTCTGGTAGAATTCAGCTGTAAATCTGTCTGGTCCTGGGCTTTTTTTTGGTTGGTAGGCTACTAATTACTGCCTCAATTTCAGAACTTGTTATTGGTCTATTCAGGAATTCGACTTCATCTTGGGAGGGTGTGTGTGTCCAGGAATTTATCCATTTCTTCTAGGTTTTCCAGTTTATTTGTATACAAGTGTTTATAGTATTCTCTGATGGTAGTTTGTATTTCTATGGGATCAGTGGTGATACCCCCTTTATCATTTTTTATTGTGTCTCTTTGATTTTCTCTCTTTTCTTGTTTATTCATCTGGCTAGCAGTCTATCTTGTTAATCTTTTCAAAAAACCAGCTCCTGGATTCACTGATTTTTGAAGGGTTTTTTGTGCCTCTATCTCCTTCAGTTCTGCTCTAATCTTAGTTATTTCTTGTCTTCTGCTAGCTTTTGAATTTGTATGCTCTTCCTTCTCTAGTTCTTTTAATTGTCATGTTAGTGTGTCAATTTTAGATCTTTCCTGCTTTCTCCTATGGACATTTAGTGCTATAAATTTCCCTCTGAACACTGCTTTAGCTGTGTCCCAGATTAACCTTAAATGTAAATGGACTAAATGTCCCAATTAAAAGACACAGACTGGCAAACTGGATAAAGAGTCAAGACTCATTGGTGTGCTGTATTTGGGAGACCCATCTCACGTGCAAAGACACACACAGGCTCAAAATAAAGGGATGGAGGAATATTTACCAAGCAAATGGAAAGAAAAAAAAAGCAGAGGTTGCAATCCTAGTCTCTAATAAAACAGACTTTAAACCAACAAAGATCAAAAAAGACAAAGAAGGGCATTACACAATGGTAAAGAGATCAATGCAATAAGAGCTAGCTATCCTAAATATATATGCACCCAATACAGGAACACCCAGATTCATAAAGCTCTTAGAGACCTACAAAGAGATTTAGACTTCCACATAATAATAGCGGGAGACCTTAACACCCCACTGTCAATATAAGACAAATCAACAAGACAGAAGATCAACAAGGATATTCAGGACTTGAACTCAGCTCTGGACCAAGTGGACCTAATAGACATCTACAGAACTCTCCACCCCAGATTAACAGAATACACATTCTTCTCAGCACCACATCACACTTACTCTAAAACTGACGACATAATTGGAAGTAAAACACTCCTCAGCAAATGCAAAAGAATCGAAATCATACCAAAGAGTCTCTCAGACCACAGTGCAATCAAATTAGAACTCAGAATTAAGAAACTCACTCAAAACCTCACAACTACATGGAAACCAAACAACCTGCTCCTCCTGAACGACTACTGGGTAAATAAGAAATGAAGACAGAAATAAGTAAGTTATTTGAAACCAATGAGAATGAAGACACAACATACCAGATCCTGTCTCTAAAAAAAACCTCAAAATTACAAATAATCCTGTTTTAAAAATGGGCACAAGATCTGAACAGACATTTCTCACTAGAAGACATACAAAAGGCCAACAGGCATATATGGAAAAAATGCTCAACACCACTATCATCAGGAAAATACAAATTAAAACCACAATGAGATACCAACTCACCTCAGTTATAATACCTATTACAAAAAAGACAAAAAATAACAAGTGCTGGCAAGGATGCAGAGAAAGAGGAACGCTTACACACACTGTTGGTAGGAATGTAAAGCTGTATAGCCATTATGTAAAACAGTGTGGAAGTCTCTCAAAAAATCAAAAATAAAATATATGATCCAGCACTCCCAATACTGAATACATATTCAAAAGAAAGGAAATCAGTATATTGAAATGATATCTGCATCCCCATTCTTATTACAGCACTATTCACAACAGCCAAGATAGGGAATCCACATGGACAATGTGGTATATATACACAATGGAATATTATTCAGCAACAGAAGAACGAAATCTTGTCAGCTACAGCAACATGAATGGAACCAGAGGTCATTACCTTAAGTGAAATAGGCCAGGCACAAAAAGACAAATATGGCATGTTCTCATTCACAGTTAGGAGCTAAAAAAAAAAGTGAATCCCATGAAGTATAGAGTAGAGTGGTGGTTACCAGAGGCTGGGAAGGGAAAGGGTACAGGGGATAAAGAGAAGTAGGTTAAGGAGTACAAAAATATAGTTAGAAGGAATAAGTTCTAGTATTGGTTAGTACAGCAAGAAAATCAGTTAATAATTTATTGTATATTTTAAAATGAGAATTGTAATGTTCCCAACACAAAGGAAAGAAAAATGTTTGAGGTGATATCCTAATTACCCTGATTTGATCATCACATATTGTATTCAGGTATCACATATACCTCAAAAATAAGTACAATATTTACATACCAATAACAAGTAAATCAGTGAAATGAGTTACTTGACACAATGTCTTAAGAAACTCACATTAAGATTGAAGCCTATACTAAGAATACCAGTGAAGACCCAACAAGCAGATCTCACTGTTTCTACTATTTTCAGTACTATGAAGACAGTTGCTCAATCCGATTTACTGAACGAAGAAGACACAATCGGATATTCCAACTGGTCCTAGCGAAAAGATTTATATTAGACATTCCAACACATGCTTGCTTTATCTTGTGCCGGTTCAATCTACTAACCTGTTGAATAACCACTCTGGTCCTTTCTGCCCTCTTCTCTGAGTCAGTATCCCTTACTTAAATGTTTAGGACCAGAGGAGTTTCAGATTTCTTTTTCAGATTTTGGAATATTTGCATTATACTCACTGGTTGAGCATCCCAAATCAGAAAATACAAAATCTGCAATGCTCCAACAAGTTTCCTTTAAACATCATATTGGTGCTCAAAAAAGCTGAGTATTTGGGAGCATATCGAATTTCAGATTTTCAGATTAGGGATACTCAACCTGTACCATCTTCCCTGGCCCTGTATAATTTGCCTTCCCCAACAATCATAGAAATTGACAATCCGTCTAACTGCCTTTTTTAAAAAACAAAACAACAACAACAAAAAACAAATTAAAGGGTTTGTGGCAACCCTGCATCAAGCACGTCTATGGGCATCATTTTTCCAACAGCACATGCCCACTTTACCAAATGTGTTACATCTTGGTAATGCTCACAATTATTTCAAACTTTTTCATTATTATTATTTTTGTGATGCTGATTCATGATATTTGATATTTCTATTATAACTGAGATAGCGAACTTAGTTGATACGTGTGTGTATTCTAACTGCTCCACCAACCCGCTGCTGCCTCATGTCTCCCCATTCTCCTAAGGCCTCCCTATTCCCAGACACAACAATACTGAAATTAAGCCAACTAATAACCCTACAACGGCCTGTTAAGTGTTCAAGTGAAAGGAACAGTCCCATACCTCTCACTTTAAATCAAAAGCCAGAAATGATTAAGCCTAGAGAAGAAAGCATGTCGAAAGCTAAAAGACGCCAAAAGCTAGGCCTCTTGTGCCAAAAAGCCTCGTTGTGAATGCAAAGGAAAAGTTACTGAAGGAAATACAAACGTTACTCCACTGAATACACAAATGATAAGAAAGCAGAACAGCCTTATTGTCGACACTGAGGTTTTGGTGGTCTGGATAGATCAAACAGTAACAACATTCCCTTAAGCCAAAGACTAATCCAGAGCAAGCCCATCTTCAATTCTATAAATTGAGGTAAGGAAGCTACAGAAAAAAAAGTCTGAAGCTAGCAGAGGTTGGTTCATAAGGTTGAAGGAAAAAAGCCATCTCCATAGCATAGAAGTGCAAGATGAAGCAGCAAGTGCTGGTGGAGAAGCCATACCAAGTTGTCCAAAAGACCTAGCTAAGATCACTGATTAATGTGGCTACACTAAATGACACAATGAAGAAGAAATTAGAAGATGCCATCTAGGACTTTGACAGCTAGAGGTGAAGTCAATGCTTGGCTTCAAATCTTCAGAGGACAGGCTGACTCTCACTAGGGGCTAATGTAGCTGGTGATTTTAAGTTGAAGCCAACACTTATTTCCCATTCTGAAAATCCTAGGGCCCTTAAGAATGATGCTAAATCCACTCTGCCTGTGCTTTATAAATGGAAGAATAAAGCCTGGATGACAGCGCATCTGTTTATAGTATGGTTTACTGAATATTTTAAGCCCACTGTCAAGACCTACTGCTCAGAAGAAAAGATTTCTTTCAAAATATTACTTCTCATTTACAATACTCCTGTCATCCAAAAGCTAAGAGGAAGATGTACCAGAAGATGAGTGTTTTCCTGCCTGCCTAATACAATGCCCACTCTGCAGCTGATATGGTTTGGCTGTGTCCCCACCCAAATCTCAACAGGAATTGTAATCCCCATGTTTTGAGGGTGGGAACTGGTAGGAGGTAACTGGATCATGGGGACAGTTCCCCCATGCTGTTCTTGTGATAGTGAGGGAGTTCTCACGAGACCTGATGGTTTTAAAAACGGCAATGTTTCCTGCACTCTCACCTCTCTCCTGCTGCCATGTAAGACATGCCATGCTTTCCCTTCACCTTTCACCATGATTATAAGTTTCCTGAGACTTTCCCAGCCATGCAGAACTGTTGAGTCAATTAAACCTCTTTCCTTTTAAATTACCCAGTCTCAGTTTCTATATAGCAGTGTGAGAATGGACTAATACAGCAGACTGTGGATCAAGGAGTCATTTGGACTTCAAGTCTTATTATTTAAGAAATACATTTTGTAAGGATATAGCTGCCATAGATAGTGATTCCTCTGAAGGATCTGGGCAAAGTAGCTTGAAAACCTTCTGGAAAGGATTCACCATTCTAGATGACATTAACAACATTCGTGATTCATGGCAGGAGGTTAAAATAGCAACATGGGCTGGGCGCGGTGACTCATGCCTGTAATCCCAGCACTTTGGGAGGCCGAGGAGGGCGGATCGCGAGGTCAGGAGTTCAAGACTAGCCTGGCCAACATAGTGAAACCCCATCTCTACTAAAACAACAACAACAACAACAAAATTAGCCGGGTGTGGTGGTGGGCACCTGTAGTCCTAACTACTTGGGAGGCTGAGGCAGGAGAATCGCTTGAACCTGGGAGGAGGCAGTTGCAGTGAGCCAAGATTGCGCCACTGCCCTCCAGCGTGGGCAACACAGAAAGACTCTGTCTCAAAAAAAAAAAAAAAAAAGGCAACATAAACAGGAGTTTGAAAGAAGTTGATTCTAACCATCACAGATGACTTTGAGGGGTTTAAGACTTTATTGGAGGAAGTAATTGTAGATGCGGTAGAAATAGCAGAAAACTAGAATTAGAAGGGGGGCCTAAAGACATGGCTGAATTTCTGCAATCTCATGATAAAACTTGAACAGATAAGGAGGTTCTTCCTTATGAATGCATGAAGAAAGTGGTTTCTTGAGAAGGAATCTACCAGTGATGAAGATGCTGTGAACATTGTTGAAATGACAGTAAATGATTTCGAATATTACATAAACCTAGTTGATAAAGAAATGGCAGGGTTTTAGAGGACTGACTCCAATTTTAAAGAAGTTCTACCATGGGTAAAATACTACCAAACATCATCGTGATATACAGATTCGATCAATGCAGTGAATTTCACTCTTGTCTTATTTTAAGAAATTGCCAAGCCACCCCAACCCTCAGCAACCACCACCTTGGTCCACATCAAGGCAAGACCCACCACCGGCAAAAGATTGACTCACTGAAGGCTCAGATGATGAGTAGCCTTTTTTTTTTTTTTTTGGTTTTAACAATAAAGTATTTGTAAATTACGGCATTACTTTTTTTAAAAAAGAAAGAATGGTATTGCACACTTAATATTTGCTCTACTGCAGTGGTGTGGATTCAAAAGCACAATTATCTCGGAGGTATACTTGTACCTAGAACACAGAACTCAACCCTGGGCAGTCTAGCTCCATCAACCTCGCTTCAGCTCAACTAAGCCCTGTTGCATCTGGGCCTACTGGGTTTCTCAATTCTCCAGAAAACCCTGTTACTAGAGGTCCATATTGCTGTGTGGCAACACACAGATGAGTTGCAGCAACTTCCCATCATCACAGTACTCAGCCAAAAGCGAGCTGCAACTTACTATTGCAAAGCCATCTGGCTTCATTTATTCATGCCTTTCATGAATGTGCCACACCTCCCGCAGATTACATTCTAAAAATATTTATTGAGCCCCGTACTATACTAGGCTAGGTACTGCAAGAGGTGTGCCCATATAGAAGGTAAATTAACTTAAAATACATATATATAATCCCACTCTAAAAGTTTTTAGCCTGGTAAGGAAACAGACAAACACATATACAAAATTAGTTACAAATGTAACAAATATTATTTAAAAAAAACAATTGTAATAGGCATTATAAAGAAAAATATCAAAATTGTTACATAATTATTACAATACATTATGCCCGCACTGATGCTAGAAAGAACGGAGGAGGAGTAGAGGGCCTGTGAGGAAGTCAGAGAGGCAGCTAAAGGGGTTCCACGATTTGGGAACCTTCAAACCAGAAACCCTTATCCTTTGGCTTGGGGAAATGTTCTTACATAATTTCTTTGAGGCTGTTTTATCCTTTTTTTTCTTTCTCAGTTATAATTACAAACTATTTTCAACTCTTATTATTTGTATGCTAGACCTTCTGGATTCATCATCCTATTTTCTTTTCTCTTAAATTTGTCCTTTCTTTCCATGTTCTGGGAGATATCTTTGACATTACTTTCCAATGTTTCTACAGAGTTTATTTGTGCTTTCTTAAATTGTCTTATTCTTTGGACATAATATTTTCTTTTCTTGAGACAGGGTCTCACTCTACTGCCCAGATTGGAGTGCAGTGGTGCAATCATGGCTCACTGCAGCCCTGACCTCCCAGGCTCAAGCGATCCTCCCACTTCAGCCTCCTGAGTAGCTGAGACTACATGTGTGCATCACCATGCCCCACTAGTTTTTGTATTTTTTGGTAGAGACGGGGCTTTGCCACATTGCCCAGGCTGGTCTCGAACTCCTGGGCTCAAGCAATCCACCCACCTCAGCCTCCCAAAATGCTAGGATTACAGGTGTGAGCAACCGCGCCCAGCTGGGAGTACTTTTGAAGACTCCTACTTGTCTTTCCTGGGTGCAAATCTCTCAGCTCTCTGAAGATAGTAATATTTTTCTTTTAGCTTCCTTCTGCTTGCTGTTTCATCTTGTTGCCCACAAGTTGTTTTTTTCTGTTTGTTTGTTTTGGTCTCACATTTTGAAAACAGAGGCTGTCTTTAAATATCTGGCTGTCCATCCCTGGCTTAAAGCCCTGAATGTGAGCACAATGTGCTGGTGGTTGGGCTAAGCAGAGAAGTAGCCTGTATTATTAGTCTGTTCTCACGCTGCTGATAAAGACGTACCTAGACTGGGAAGAAAAAGAGGTTTAATGGATTTACAGTTCCACAAGGCTGGGGAGGCCTCCCAGTCATGCCGGAAGGCAAGGAGGAGCAAGTCCCAACTTACATGGACGGCAGGCAAAGACAGTGCTTTTGCAGGACAACTCCTCTTTATAAAGCCATCAGATCTTGTGAGACTTACTCACTACCATAGAAACAGGATGAAAAAGACTTGCCCCATGATTCAATTACCTCCTACCAGGTTCCTCCCACAACATGTGGGAATTCAAGATAAGACTTGGGTGGAGACACAGCCAAACCGTATCATAGCCTTCAGAAGCGGCCAATTCTCCTGATGTCCAAAGTGAGCCCTTTGCTAAGACCAGTTTCCAAAGAAAAGAACATTTCAGTCTCTTGCCAGGATTCCAGAGGCCAAGGAGAGAGAAAACATGCCAAATCTCACTTAATTCTCAATTTTGAGTATAAGAATGCATTCAACATACTATGTTTTACCAGAAATTTTCCATAATAAAATATGTGAAACTGGGCCGGGCACGGTGGCTTACGCCTGTAATCCCAGCACTTTGGGATGTCAGGGGTTTGAGACCAGCCTGGCCAACATGGTGAAACCCTGTCTCTACTAAAAAGCAAAAATTATCTGGGTTTGGTGGCATGTGCCTGTAATCCCAGCTACTTGGGAGGCTGAGGCAGGAGAATCACTGGAATCCAGGAGGAAGGGAGGGGGGAGGGGAGGGGGGAGAGGAGGAGGGAGGCGAGGGAGGAAGGTGAGGGGGGAGGCGAGTGGGGCAAGGGGGGAGGGGAGGGGGGAGGGGAGGAAGGAGAACCTCTATATGCAGACAACCCACAGTAAGGAAAATAGATAATTTATTACAACAGCATTTCAACTCTTAAGGCTTTGATGACTTTAAGTGGTTAAGTATATCCCTCAGAATTTCAAGACGAAATTATCTCTACCTTGAGCCATTATGTACTTTCTATGAGCAAGACCCCACAGATTACAGGACAGCTAAAACTTCACCTAAATCCCCAAAATAAAATTTTGAAGAAGCAAGCCCAATCTAATATTTGAGCCTACAACTGAAGACGGTAGAAATTTTACAGAACTAGCACGTATCAAGAAAAGCTTTATAGGTGGTGACATCTGAATAAGATCTTGAAGGGCAGCGGTACCTGTCATACAAGGACTGTGCTTAGCCCTCACAACTATACAACTCTTAAGTCACCACAAGTTCCATATCTGTAAAGTGGGAGTTGAAATAATAAAGTGTTTACCAAGATACATGAAACAAAGTTAGCATTCAATAGACAATAATAGTTGTTAAAGAAGGATGAACTTAATTTTCTAAGGCCAAGAAAAGGGGAGTTCAAAGTAGGAATATTCTTCAAACAGAAATCTACTGAGACCCTCCCATGGAATCATTAACTAGTCCTAATCAACATCTTTCCTGTTACCCCTCACATCTTTATAAATGGTTGTCAAAAAAGGAAACAAAAGATGACTATTCTTACTATGGTAACATCTGGTATATTTGAAATGTATTCATAATCCAATAACCAAATTAGGCACAAATGTTCCTTTAAAAATTTCTCCTAAAGCTTGTCCTATTAAAAAAAAATATATATGGTTTTTTTTCTAAACTGAAAATCTACCATGAGTATACAACTCCATTATGAAGTTACATAAAAGTTAAAATAAGAATATACAATAGTCAGGATTTGTTACTGTCTCATTGATTCTGCCAATTCTACAAAACAGTAAGATTTTCAGTCAAAAAACAGTATTAACATATATGATACTCTAACAGTATTTTGTTTCTTAGAAAAATAAAAGAGTAGGGGAGGTATCAAAACAGACCTTGAAGGAAATACAACACTCTAGCATCACCCACAGAACATCTCCCTCCCTGGTTAACAAGGTCCTGGATTTTTCCCTTGCCTTTTTTTTAACATCAAAGACTACACACATCTCTCAACATAACATTTTTTGGCCAATATAAATTTCTATGTTTAAAACTTCATATATAATTTTAAACAAAAGTGTGTATGGAAAAGTTTCAAGTTACAATCCAAGTAAATTTTGTAGGACTTAACTTGTAGAGTCTCATAATCACAGTTTGAAAAGGAGGCCAAAAATCAGAAAATTAAGGGACTCCAACACTTGAAAGTGACTGCTATAAGAAGTCTTTCTTCTACAGATACTCTAATACTTCCTATAATCCCAAACAGAGGAATTAAGAATACAGCCAATGGGAATGCAAACGAAGCTCTAGTTTCCCATTTTCCTACTCTAATTCATCAACCACTGAAAGAACATCATCCAGAATCTTCCCAGCTCTATAGTCACACGAAGTGACTGGACATCTCAGTAACTTCTTGGCCTGAATTGCCCCATTCTCTCCAAAACCATCTGCCCCATTCCCTGACCAATTACAAGGACTGCTTCAAGCTCTTCACCTCCTTCCTCAACTTTCTAAAGGCCTCAAATCTCATTTCATAATTATAGGAAATTGGTTTGTTTGAGACAGGGTCTTGCTCTGTCGCCCAGGCTGGAGTGCAGTGGCGTGATTACGGCTCACCGCAGCCTCAACCTCCTTGACTCAAGCAATTCTCCCACCTCAGACTTCCAAGTAGCTGGAACTACAAGTGTCACACCACTATGTCCAGCTAATTTTTTTTTTTGTATTTTTTGTAGAGCCGGAGTCTTGCCATATTGGTCAGGCTGGTCTCAAACTCTTGAGCTCAAGCAATCCACCCACCTCATCCTCCCAAAGCACTGGGATTACAGATATGAGCCACAGCACCCAGTGGTTTTTTCTTGTAGGTTTTTGTCTGCCTTTTTTTTCTGGCAATTTTATTTCATGCTGTATTGCTTTATCATACATTGTAATATTTAGTGAACAGCAGGCACATTTTCCACATACAAACAACTGTTAACCATATTGTCTGGTAATCAGGAAACAATGTTTTAAATACTTTTCAATCTTACATTTTAGATTTTGTTCACATCTAGTCTTTACAGTTTTTTTAGAAACTGGTTTAATGTTTTCTGCTGATGTATATAATTTTCCCTTTGCAAAATAGAAAAATGCTTAATTTTCAGAAATGCAATGTTAAGTGTGAGACACATTTATAGCCTGATTTTAACAGTATAATTTATAAAATACACAAATCTTAAAGTGAACAGCTCAATGACTTTTAAAATACACATATATACATACGTGTGTACATTTATCTCCACCCTTATGACTACCACCCTAGACCGAGATACAGAACATTTCCATCAATGTTTTATTTTCATGTTCCTTTCTAATTAATACTACCCCACCGAAAGTGCTACTATTACTATCACTATAATGTTTTTCTTAAACTTTACATAATTAATCATATAAATAAACATAAAAAGGGAACATTTTCCAACTTATTTTATTAGAACACCAGTACCTTGATATGAAAACTTGATAAAATGATTACAAGGAAAAAAATTACAAACAGATATCCCTCATAAACATAGGTACAAATAATCTGCACAAATTATTATCAAATCTAGCTATATAAAAATAGAATAGGCCAGGCATGGTGGCTCATGCCTATAACACAAGCACTTTGGGAGCCTGAGGCAGGAGGCTCTTTTGAGGCAAGAAGCTCAAGAACAGCCTGGGCAACAAAACAAGACCTTGGCTCTAGAAAAATGACTAAAATTTAAAAATTAGTCAGGTGTGGTGGCATGCACCTATAGTCCCAGCTACTCAGGAGGCTGAGGCAGGAGGGCTGCTTGAGCCCAGGAGTTCAAGGACATAGTGAGCTATGATCATGACACTGCATTCTAGCCTGGACAACAGAGTAACACTCTGTCTCTATAAAAGAAAAAACCAAAAAATCAGGATAATACATCATGATCAAGTGGGGTTTATCTCAGCAACACAGACTGTTTTAACATTAAAAACTAATTCATAGTTGAGTACAGTGGCTCGTGCCTATAATCCCAGGTACTCAGGAGGCTGAGGCAGCAGGACTTCTTGAGCCCAGGAGCTTGAGATCAGCCTGGGCAACATATTAACAGCAAGACCTCATTTCTCAAAAAGTAAAGATAAATACAAATTTTAAACACCACAATTCATCACATTGTAAAAATTAAAACAGAAAAATTCATATGAGCAACTGGATACAGAAAAAGCATTAGACAAAAATCAACAACCTCTCATAATAATAATAAAAAAAAGAAAAAAACCTCTCAGAAACCTAAGAATTAAAAGCAATCTTTTTCAATTTGAAAAAAGGTATCTGCCAGGCACAGAGGCTCACGCCTGTAATCCCAGTGCTTTGGGAGGCCGAGGCGGGCGGATCACAACATCAGGAGTTTGAGACCAGCCTGGCCAATATGGTGAAACTCTGTCTCTACTAAAAAATACAAAAATCAGCCGGGCTTGGTGGCATGCGCCTGTAGTCCCAGCTACTAGGGAGGCTAAGGCAGAGGAACAGCTTGAACCTGGGAGGCGGAGGTTGCAGTGAGCCAAGATCACACCACTGCACTCCAGCCTGGGTGACACAGCAAGACTCCGTCTCAAAAAAAAAAGAAAAAGGATATCCACAAAAACAAAACAGACAAAACTAAAGTTAACATACTTAACACTGAACATGTTCTCCCTCAGGGGGAAAAAAAGGAAAATCTGTCTCCTCTCATCATTTCTCAATACTATAATAGAGGTCCTGGTCAAGGCAAAGACACAGATGAAGATATAAAAGTCAGAAAACAAAACGGTTTTTATTTGCCAATAACACATTCAGATTTATTTTGATTTTCTATACTCAAATCACCAGAACTAACAAGTGAATTTATAATAAGGCTACAAGATAAACTAATAAGACAATCTATTTCTATACACTAGGCCAAGAATTGTAAAATTAAACTTTTTTTTTTTTTCCCACAGAGTCTCACTCTGTTGCCCAGGCTGGAGTGCAGTGGTGCAATCTTTGCTCACTGCAACCTCAACCTCCCAGGTTCAAGTGATTTTTGTGCCTCAGCCTCCTGAGTAGCTGCGTCTACAAGTACACGCCGCCTCACCCAGCTAATTTTGTATTTTTAGTAAAGACAGGGTTTCACCATGTTGGCCAGGCTGGTCTCGAACTCCTGGCCTTACGCGATCTGCCCACCTCAGCCTCCCAAAGTGCTGGGATTACAGACGTGAGCCGCTGAGCCCGGCCAGAAAACTAAACTTAAAAGCCAAAAATTATTATTTACAATATCATCAAAAAACACCAAGACCGCCACATTAAGATCTATTACACATTGCTTAGAAAAATTAAACAAGACTTAAATAACTGGGGCCGGGCGCAATGGCTCAAGCCTGTAATCCTAGCACTTTGGGAGGCCGAGACGGGGAGGTCACGAGGTCAGGGGATCGAGACCATCCTGGCTAACAAGGTGAAACCCCGTCTCTACTGAAAAATACAAAAAACTAGCCGGGCGAGGTGGCGGGCACCTGTAGTCCCAGCTACTCGGGAAGCTGAGGCAGGAGAATGGCGTGAACCCGGGAGGCGAAGCTTGCAGTGAGCCGAGATTCAGTCACTGCACTCCAGCCTGGGCGACAGAGCGAGACTCCGTCTCAAAAAAAAAAAAAAAAAAAAAAAAGACTTAAATAACTGGATATACAATGTCCATTACTGTATTGTTCAATATTGTTCGTAAGTCAATTCTCCCAAATCAATCCATAGATTCAACACAGCCCCAATTTTTGAAAAAGGGAAATATATTAATTCAACTCATAAACTGCTGAGACTTCCTATCCACAAGCCTACAAATTCAACTGAACACTGTATCAGTAACAAAAAAATTAACCAAAATCTATGAGAATAAGAACATGGAAAATCAACCAAAAATATCACCAAATGAACCAAAGATTTCATTATTGTTTTAGTCAAAGAAAAAATTTGCTAATCATTGGTTTCATTCCAACATCAAACTTCTATAAAACACTTAAAATATGACTCATTTTATACAATTTTTAAGAAAGAAAGGTATAATATAAAATAGGCCGGGCGCGGTGGCTCACGCCTGTAATCCCAGCATTTTGGGAGGCCAAGGCGGGTGGATCATGAGGTCAGGAGATTGAGACCATCCTGGCTAACACGGTGAAACCCCATCTCTGCTAAAAATACAAAAAATTAGCCGGGCGTGGTGGCGGGCGCCTGTAGTCCCAGCTACTCAGAAGACTGAGACAGGAGAATGGCGTGAACCTGGGAGGCGGAGCTTGCAGTGAGCCGAGATCGCGCCACTGCACTTCAGCCTGGGCGTCGAGCAAGACTCCATCTCAAAAAAAAAAAAAAATGTATTTTAGTTTACTTTTTTAGGTAAAGAAGTTAATATACACCTAAATCCAATTCTAAAATTACGTGAGCTACGAAACAGTGACATTATAAAAATGTATACAAATAATGTTCAAATGCAAAATTAAAATATTCAGGGATAACTGCTTTAAAGTTAGATTTTTCTCTAACTGAAAACTGTTTAAAAAAAAAAAAAAACACAGAAAACCATTGGATTTACAATAAATTCCTTGTGGTTTAAACAATTATAGATTAATCTGAAATCAAAGATTTGTCAACCCTTTACAAAAATCAGAGTCACTAACCCTTAAAGCACTAGAAAGACCAAGTTTTGTGTGTTTTTTTTTTAAATCTTTTATTTTAGGTTCGGGGTACACGTGAAGGTTTGTTATAAAGGTAAACTTCTATCATGAGGGTTTGTTGTACAGATTATTTCACCATCCAGGTATTAAGACTAGTACCCAAGAGTTATTTATTTATTTTTTGCTTCTCTCCTTCCTTCCTCTGCCCTCAAGTAAATCCCAGTGTCTGTTGTTCCCTTCTTTGCAGAACAAGTGTTTTTTAATTTCCACAAAAATCTCCATCACTCTCTCATTTGCTTCTAATGACTGAAACCTCTGTTGCTCCCAGAAGACAAGATTTAATTCATTCATCCATTTAAAATAAGAGTCTACCAGCCAGGCACGGTGGCTCACATCTATAATTCCAGCACTTTGAGAGGCCGAGGTGGGTGGATCACCTGAGGTTGGGAGTTTGAGACCAGCCTGACCAACATGGAGAAACCTTATCTCTACTAAAAATACAAAATTAGCCGGGCATGGTGATGAAAGCCTGTAATCCCAGCTAATCGGGAGGCTGAGGCAGGAGAATTGCTTGAACCCAGGAGGCGGAGGTTGCATTGAGCCGAAATCGCGCCACTGCACTCCAGCCTGGGCAACAAGAGCAAAACTCCGTCTCCAAAAAAAAAAAAAAAAAAAAAGTCTACTATGTCTTAGGCAGTGGAAAAGCAGCAATGAGGAGGACAGAAAGGCTTCCCTTGTCTCATAGGGTGCACATTTCACTAACGGACAGCAGCTAAACCAAAGAAGTAAATAAATAAACCATTAGGTATGTTTGATAGTGGTTAAGAGCAAATAGAAAGACAAGACAGAGAACCAGGGATGGGGTACAGTGACGGCAGGAGGATGAGTCCATTTTAAATAGTGGATCAGGCTGGGTGTGGTGGCACGCACCTGTAATCCCAGATTTTGTGAGGCCGAGGTGGGAGGATTGCTTGAGCCTAGGAATTTGAGACCAGCCCGGATGACAGAGCGAGACCATGCCACATACACACATAGGTACATACATACGTACATACATACATAGGGTGATCAAAGGAGGACACACTTTAGGGTTCCCATATAACTTACTGCCCAAACCAGGACACTTAGAAGGTTGGGAGTGGGAATGCTAAACACAAGGAACACCGGGTCAATAAGCATAATATGGGACATGTTGTTATTCTCCTTCACATAGAGGGTCATATTTGGGTAAAAACCCCACATTCAGGCTGGGCACAGTGGCTCATGTCTGTAATCCCAGCATTTTGGGAGGCCAAGGCAGGCAGATCACCTGAGGTCAGGAGGTTGAGACGAGCCTAGCCAACATGATAAAACCCGTCTCTACCAAAACAAAAAACAAAAAAAGTTTGCAGGGTGTGGTGGTGGGTGCCTGTAATCCCAGCTACTCAGGAGGCTGAGTCAGGAGAATCACTTGAATCTGGGAGGCGAGGTTGCAGGGAGTCGAGATCACGCCACTGCACTCCAGCCTGGTGACAAGAGCAAAACTTGGTCTCAAAACACAAAAAAGAAACCTATCCACTGACAGCTCTAAAATTATATACAAAGAGGAAAAAACTGGGCAAAACCAGCAGTCTCTTCCCCAAATACTAATAATGAGGACCAGAAAAGAATATGAGATAAAGTTTAATACCCACTGCCTTATGTTTGTGGATGAGTTGATGTTACGAATATTCAAAATAGAAATGAAAAGGGAGAGTTCACCAGTCTTTCTGTTAAGACATCTGTTGAGAGAACCAGAATGAGGCATGTGTTTCCCACAGGAGGATATTTAAAGGCCAATTCACTCCTCTCATGGAGCTATTTTTAAGGAATGTGGATTAGAATAGATCGGCAAACTGTGGCTTGTTTCTAGCAGGCCTCACTTTTAACCCATGCCTGTGTCTCTGGTTAAACCACCACCTCGTAGGCACGAAGAATTGGAGAGATAGCCATAACCCCGTATTCACTCTGTTCTGGCCACAATGCCATTCTCCCCAGCAAGAGCCTTTGCTCTACCCATGCAATCGACTTGGAACTTTCTCTTCCCAAGTATCCACTTGGCTAACTCCCATATTTCCTGCAAGTCTTCAATAAAATGCACGTTTTCAGTGCAGTCTACACCTAGATATTCTATATAATAAGACTGTCATCTGACCTCACCTTCACCGTAACATTTAACACCTTCTATCACACTAACCAATTTATTTATTTATTATTTTTGTCATTCACTGTTTCCCCTCACTTGGAAGAATAACTACATGAAGGAGCAGGTATCTCTGACTCACTGGCATATGCCAAGTACACTGGGCTTGGCACATACTTGGTGTTCATTAAATATCTGTGGAATGAACGAATGAATGAATGAATGAATGAATGAATGAATGAATAGAACGAAAACATCTGAGAGTAGACGACATAGTACATATATCAAAATGCAAAAATTACACGAAATAGACAATTCCATTATGATCCTACCATTTTTCTATTTGGGTGTGTATGGCATAGTGATTAAGAATACAGGCACTACAGTTAGATTCCCACTGTTCAGAATCTTGCTCTGCCTTTTATATTGGCTGAGCAACAATTGTCAAGTTATTTAATCTCTCAGTACCTCAATTATCTCATCTGTAAAATGGGGATAATGATATTTCCCATCTCAGACAGCTTACAAACATTTGTGAGAATGGGACAACATGTATGTTTTTTGTGCATGTTTAATGCTCAGAACACAGCAGAGGCATGTAGTATTTCTGAATAAGTTTTAGCTATTAAGAAACACAGCTCTCTTTTAAAATGCCATGATTTGAGGTAAAGCAGAAAGAAACTGTAAAATTGGCCAGGCATGGTGGCTCACACCTATAATCCTAGCACTTTGGGAGGCCAAGGCGGCTGGATCACTTGAGGTCAGGAGTTCGAGACCAGCCTGGCCAACATGGTGAAACCCCATCTCTACTGAAAATACAACAATTAGCCAGGTGTGGTGGTGTACGTTTGTAATCCCAGCTACTTGGGAGGCTGAGGCAGGAGAATTGCTTGAACCAGCCTGGGCGACAGAGCAAGACTCTGCCATGAAAGAAAAGAAAGAAAAGAAAAGAAAAAAGAGAAGAGAAGAGGGAAAGAAACCGCAAAAAATTCAGTGAGATATTAAAATAAATCTATAGGAATTAACAACAGTTCAAGACCAAAGCATCATTAGCCACCCACTATGGGCAGAGTGCTATGTTAAACCCGGGGTATACACTTTTACTCTAAGAGAAAAAAGAGAACACAAACTCAACGAAATTAGAATGGCCAAAAGTTTGACATGGAATATTTATTTCTGACAGTTCAATGATCCTAAAACTAGATTTACCTACAAAACACTGTATTAATCACAAGATTTTAGCTCTAAAAGAGCCTTTTAAAATCAAATCTAACCCTATATAGAATTTATTCATTCATTAAAGTAATAATCGTTTATGTCAACTATTTGTCAAGAAGAAAAAAAACTGACACTATCTCTGTGAAGTTTACGTCTAATAGAAGACAGAAATCCAAAAAAGTAAAGTATATAACGACAAATCACAGTAAGTGTTATACAATACCAGAAGAAAAGGATATAGGAGGGAACATTAGAGAAAACTTGGTTTACACCGAGAGGAATGAGAGCACCAGAGTGAGATTCCCATGGTAATTTTTGCATTTTAATGTCAGTACCATGCATTCTACTCTGAGGTATTTTTCTTTGCACACTAGTCATTGATTCATTCAACAAATATTTCACAAACACCTAGTATGTGCCAAGCATATGGCAGTGAGTAAAAGATGAAGACACTTACTTCATCATGGAGCTCATTTAAGCTGAGACCTAAAAGGTTAAGTAGGAGCTGGCTAGTCAGAGAATGCAGAGATGATGGCTCTAGGAAAATGCAACAGAAGGTATAAAGGCCTGAGAGGAAGAGTTTGGGGTGTCTGAGGCACTGAAAAGACAAAATAATTGTGCTATTAATGAGTAACAGGACAAAGGCCCAAACCTGGAGAAATCAAGAGATCAGATCAGGATTTAACAACCAAATCTCTGAAACTCTTTAGTCCTTCCCAGCCTTTCAAAAACATGAAATAAATAATGTAAAAACTGATATAATCAAATAACTCCCCAAACAGGACTTTCTGCACTTGATAGTCTTGCAACCTAAAATAACACTGTGAACATTTACATTTAATTCAATATTCTGAATCAAAACTGTCTTTAAACCTAGAAAATCATGATGTAGTTGAACCCATGTTAAAACAAAGTCCTTTTTAATACTTTAAAATATAATCTTCCTTGGATGGGACCTAAGGTGGATTCTTTACACCAAATTCAACCGCACAATGAGCTTGGTTCAAACGCCCCAGAATGCTTTAAGGATACCTTAAAGGTTTCAGTTCAAGGGATACAAATATAGTCTGCTCTATTATTTTTAGCTTGTCCTGGTATTTTATGTGTCTTCTTAAATTGGGACACTGTTGTGCTTTTTGAGGTTAATGTGACTGATAAAATCAAACGTGTGGTTTAGAATGTCTAACTGCAGATAGAGATTTGTATATTATTTGGATTTGAGCTTTTTACTGTGTCTTTATCTACAAGTTGTAACTTTTATACTTGAATATAACCAATTCAGCCAATTCCTATATACCAACATCTTTGTCCTTATCACACAAAGTTAACCAGCATAAAAACAAGGTTTCCTGCCTTCCTGTCCTGGTACAAGAGTAACATGAGGGGAGAGAGAGGAAGTTTACTAAGATAGTTACACACTGGGCAATCACAATGGAAGCAGTGTCTGCAGCACCAAGAAGGGACAGGACAACAGCTCCTAGGTTTTGTCAGAACCTCCTCTGAACAACTCAAAAGCAAAACCATGAGGAGATGGCTTGCTGCGGCCCTACACAGGAAACTGATTCTGACCCCTGACACGATCCCTACCTTTTCCCATCTTTTATATGTGTGAGCTCTGTTCTCTCTTACCCAACCCTAACCTCTATCATAATGCATATTTCAGTTAAAAATAGTTTTATTCATTTGTTCTGACAGCCAGCAAACTTAATTGAAAAATAAGTTGTTTCCATCAATCGCTTTGGGGTGAGTAAAAATACTATAATCTCTTTTCTTCCAAAGTTCACAGTTTTAAAGTCACACTGAAAAAAAAGAAATCCAGTAGCTGATAATTTAATATCCCACTGGTACTGGATGTGTAGATCTTGAATCCAAGAAGGAAATCAGAGCCTTATTGTTAATCATCAGTGCTAACACAATGTTATCATACAATGAAGGTGGCAATATGCAAACGAACTCCAGCAAATCCAGGAAAAGATCAAAATTTTCAACAAGTATAGAATTCTTTGGCTATGAACACTATTGGTCACACTCACTTATGCTATACATTTCTGATGCTGAGAAACTAAAATTTTAAAAAGTTCCCATTCCCAAAACTCTTTAAAATCCAAGAGTGTGAATTTAACTCAGCAAAATATTTACTCTGAGTATCTAATTACACAAACAAGTGAACAAAGTGAATACTAAAATAGTTCTAATATCGCATGTTTTGTAAATGTTTAAAAGCCTAGGAAAGAATCAATAGATGACAGCAACAACTAAATAAAAACCATTTTAATGGTGAAACTGTAATTTGGTGCTAACACACTAATATCCCAGTGGTACCAAAATTTTTACCCCAAAAACTAAAATGAATCAGTCTATACCTCTACTTATAAAACCGCAACCTTTTACAACAGTGCAGCTTCCTCCTTTTAAAAATCTTTCCTAAGTGGAGTCATATTATATTTAAATCTATTTGAAATCATAATAAAAAATATTTTTATTATATTCTTCATTAAGAACTTTATTTCCTAACTTATACATTCTCTACTACTGTAAGCAAAACAGCTGATCTGCTTGTAGTCAAGCACAAATTACATAGCATTAACTTCTCAATATGTTTCCCAAATACTGTCTTCAATGTTACAATGAAAATGCTGTATTTTATATTTACATTTTTATGTGAATAAAAACCCTAAAAACATTAAGAAAGAAAACTGTTCATGCATGGTATTCCTAAGCCCACCTTACAATAATATGGAGTTTCAAACTGAATATACAATCTTTACAGTGAGTAAAGAAAACTAATTTTTAAAGTAAAAAATACATGTTACTCTTTTTTCCTACAACCCTGTTTAAGTTAAAATTCCTTTTTTCCTTAAAAACTTCCAGATTACAGAATACATACAGATGTCTTAAATTAAAAGAAAAAATAAAACTATTAAGAGACATGGGACAGAACATTAAAAGATAGCTTAATGCACTTAAAATTCGTTTCCATAAAAAATATTTTCATTTACTATATGAAAAGCTATCTAATTGGTTTCATGTAATAGCTGTAAACCCATACCAAATCAATTTCCATTTTTCCTCAAAGTTTTAACCGTAAATATATTGAAATAAATTCTGAAAAACATTTATCTACCTTTTCGGTGCAAAAGCATGAATTTAAACAAAACTGAACGTATTTTTAAGTTATTTATACCTTTAGCCCAACACACTGGAAATGGACTACAGCCGCTTTTCTCCATATAGATGGCACCTGCTGGTTTCAGGGCCTCTTGGCCTGCCAGTTCCAACAACATACACCCAATCCTATAAAGATCAAGCCAGGAGTCCGCACACAAAGTCCCAGTTCCTTGCTGTGATAGTATTTGCTTCGATCCACAAGCAAGACTAAGGTTCCCCTGTGTGCTCCTTTTTTCAGAGCTTGAAGCAAAATTTGGAAGGTGTTCCTTCTGTAATATTTTCCAGCAGCTTGAAGAATGCCTCTCAGTTACAGAATCTTCTCATGCTTCCGCAATCTGAAACACAGACCATCCTGGCTAGATTAAGCTACTGAACAGAATGAAACCAGCTAGTAATGTGACCCCACGGGTCTGTATTCCTAGATTCATTCAGGGAAGGAGAAAGAGGGAGGGAAAAGAGGGAGGAGAAAAAGAAGGCCAGTAGCCAGTAACTTATTAATATGCTAATCTCACCCTTCTATTCAATTCATCCAGCAGTCTTCTGTTTACAAAACTGACAACCGATTCTAAAATCGAGTAAGCTGCAAATCAAGTCTGACCCAGATCATGTCTGTAGGTGGCTTCTCAAACCATTTTTGTTTTCAAAGTCATGCCTTTGTCATTTTACTAACCTAATTCTTTATGACCTTAGAGTTAAAATAATTACTTTGATGAAATAAAAATCCTTTCTGGAAAAAAATCCTGATCTATCTATGTCTCTATGTCCATAGGTACCCAAATATTTTCGTGGTAAAATATTTTTCCTGGTTGGTACGCTCATAGTAAGTGTATAAATTTTAAAAACTCTCTCGAAAACAGAAAATCAAGAATTTGAGGTAGCCACATTCTTTAAAATTAGCTTAGGGAATATTGAGGGATCCAAGAGGCATGATTTCCTTTCTTAGTTTCAAAACATAAGCGAGTAATAAACTCATACTAAAGAAGACAGACAGAAAAACAACCTTACAATCTGTACTAGCAACTTTTTAAAATGCAGAGCTACTTAGTTTTTCCATTCAAACTGTGAGATAGTCAAGATCATCTCAAAAACTTAGCTATCTAAACACATTCCACTTTAGCAGTAAGATAATTAGTAACTAGGCTCCTGGTGCCTTTGTTCTCTGAACATACATAAGACACACTGAGACTCTACAGTTCTAGCTTTCCCAAATGTGGGTAATTTTGTTAGTAGTACACTTGTATAAACCAATCAAAAATCAAGTATTTTACTGAACAGTGAAAATGACCGAGGCTTTGTTTATGAAGTCACTAACTTCTGAAAAGAATAGGTTAACAAAGCCTGAGGAGAACAAGAGGCTTATTTGTGTCCAGTGATGCCCCAGGACAGTTGTTTCATTTCTAACACGCTACTTTTGATGATGGCTTTGTCTCTAGGTTTACTTCCAGGCTCCTAATAGTAGCCAGAGTTCAAGTGACCTCTTCTATGCTCCACTGAAAACACATCATTCACCAGCGTGAACTATGACCCCAGGGAACACTGGGAAGAAAGGGGCTCCAGAAAAATGCAAGCAAGCTAGAAAAAGAACAGAGGAAATAAGCAACTAGACAAACTAGAATACATGAAAAACAATCCCCAGCCTCCACCATTACTAAGAGACCAAGACTGTAAAGGACCACTGCCATGATGGGAAGGATAAGAGCACATTCACCAGCAAGCATATCTGACCCACTCCCGTGAGAACGGACTGGAGTTTAATCTGAGCCATTGACTAACGGACTGTACAAATAATCCAAGCACACTGAGTCCACCTTGCAACTTATGGCTGTCAAAAGTTACAAAATAAAAGCTACCTTCATTAGCAACCTACAATTATATTCTACACACGAAGTACTGATTACATGTAATTTTCCCATCTTTTAAGCAAATGTGGTATTAAAATTCTTTTAAAAATGAGAGCACTAAGACTAAAGACAGGGTCATAGACTAGGAAGAGGCACAGGAGTTAGCAAGCCCACTCGCTCATCTACAATGCCAGGGTCTTCACACCACAGCACACCACCCCACCACAGGAAGGATTTTTTAGTCAGACTGAACACCTGCCACAGGACCAGGTGAGCAGGAGAGAGAGTGGTATAAGCACAGGGTGGTAGTGACTGGAGCTAATACAGTCGCAGTGATAGAGAGGACCAGAGAACAAGTGATGGAGAGAATGAGGGAGAGGGATAAACCTGGTTTCTGTGACTTTAAAGTGATCAGTAGATGGGCACTTTTTCTCCTACCACTGTAACTACTTCATAATTTATTTCAATAATCTACCAAGCCCACTCGCTCATCTAAGATGCCAGGGTCTTCATACCACAGCACACCATCCCACCGTAGGAAGGATTTTTTAGTCAGACTGATGAGCTGCCACAGGACCAGCTGAGCAGGAGAGAGAGTCATATAAGCACAGGGTGGTGGTGACTGGAGCTAATGCAGTTGCAGTGACAGACAGGACGAGAGGACAAACAAGAAAAGTGAATATAGAGAATGAGGGAGAGGGATGAACCTGGTTTCTGTGACTTTAAAGTGACCAGTAGATGGGGGTTTTCTCTCCTATCCCTGCAACTACTTCATAATTTATTTCAATATCCAAATATCATCTCCTAATGTGCAAGATCTTGAGAGTATGGGAAGATGTTAAGATATGAAAGAGCATAAATTACCCAGGTCAGAGACCAAGGAGACTAAGTAAAGACCAGATTGAAACAGCAGCTATGGAAATGTTAGGAACCAACTCATGCCACAGAGAAGAACTGAAGAGGATACAGGTGATACTGCTAGCAATAACCTATACCTTTTATCGAGCAACTATAGTTATATATAAAAAACTGCATTTAATCCATAACACAATCTCAGTGAAGCAGCTACTTCCCGGTTTTCACAGAAGACAAAAATGAAGTTCAGAGAGGCCAAGCAACTTGCTCAAGGTCAAAGAGCTGCAAAATGAGGCAAGTACTGGCTACTTTGGTGATACAGTGTTTATTATTTTCTTCCTGACAAATTATGCTTTTAAATTCCTAATCCAGTGA
This sequence comes from Theropithecus gelada, assembly GCF_003255815.1. NCBI lineage: Eukaryota > Metazoa > Chordata > Mammalia > Primates > Cercopithecidae > Theropithecus > Theropithecus gelada. The sequence goes on from NC_037676.1 coordinate 143,151,094, forward strand.
CATCTTGAACAGAAACAGACTACAGATAATGGCAATGTAAGTGAAAAAGGGTAAGCAGTCCTCTATATTCCCTTATTTATGAATTCTACATACTAATATAAAAGCCAACCACTTCTTTAAAAGTTGCGTGACCTTTACATGAAACTCTTTTAGTACTGGCATATTTTAAAGCAATTCTGGTAAATCCTACTTGAAAGGTAAACTCTTGTCTTTACCTTCTAGATATACTCAGAATACATGTATTTCTCACCACATCTCCTGGCCTTACCCCGGTCCAGGCTGCCTGGATTATAGCCATAGGCCTCCTACTTGGTCTCTCTGCTCCAGTTCTCACCGCCCTACACTCTATTCACAACTCTTCTGAGTTGTGCACTGATCCTTCCAAAACATCAATCACACAATTTTACTCCTTTGCTTAAAACTCACCAACAGTTCCCCAACTTTCCCAGATTCAGCACCTATATACTTAGCACAGTCCGCAAGGTCGTGCGTGATATGGCTCCCCTCTATCGCCAAGGATCCACTAGTTTCCTTGGCACGAACCATACTGACCTCCTTGCCACTCCCTGCCCACGTCAGGGACTCTGCACTGATGTCCCTCTATGTGGGACACTCTTGCCCCCGCGTTATCCACATGGCTTGCTCCCTTCCCCCTGCCACATCTATGCTCAAATGTCACCTACTCAACGAGGCCTATCCAGACCACCCTGTCTGAAACTGCATGGCCCATCTGCTCTCCCTGCTTCACTTTATTCCCACAGCACTTACAACTTTCTAAAACACCTCATGATTTACTTAAACATTCAGTTTATTGCCTGGCTGCCCCTACTACAGTGCAAGCTCCGTGACGGAAATTCTGTCTGTCCTATACATATTGTCTCCAAGGCCTTACTAAAATGGTAAGATGTGTAGGCCATATTCCACCGACCCGCCTATCACCTCTAAGTAATGAGAAGACGGTAAAGAGAATTTTTCTTTTCAAGGCTATGGTCACAGAGAAGGTATACGTATGTCTGGACATCAGTGACAGTATGGCGTGCCTCCACCCTGGGCACTGCTTCACTTCCAGATCTCAGTACAGTACAAAGGCTTGGCACATACTTATTGAATGAATAAGAGAACTAAACATTATGAAAACTTTGCTTTCTCAAGAATATGAGAAAAGAAAAACGGACATAAAGTCTAGGAAAATCATGTAGACTGCCTCTTCCCACCCCACATAAAAAAAAAAAAATCACGTAATTTTGTACTGATACTCCTATTAAAACTTTCACCACAAATTTTAATAGAGCACAAATGAAAATAGTGTGTGAGATTACATAAAATCATCAGGGTTGCAAACAATGTTATACGCAAGATCAGTAAGCATAAGAGAGAACTCTAAACCCCTTCATATGATGTACAATTTTGTCCAATCTGACTTACCTACAAAACCATGACCATATATGAGAAGGTCCCTAGGAATGAACTATTAGGAAATGAACTACTTGTAAATGTCACCAAAAGCAGTTCACAAAATACCAGCCTAACTTTCACATTTCTCATATAACTGTCATAATTTTGTCTCTCTTAAGGAATACCAAAAACCATGGCAGCACTACTTGGCAAAGTAAAGCACTGATAAATGCTTTTATGCCAATCCACAGGAGGAATGTAAAAAATTATTATTCATATCATACATGTATACTTCTAAATATATCATCTTTCACCTCTTTTATGTTTGCATCAATCAGAGAGTTACAGATTTAAATAACTTTGACAGTTTTACAACATGGTTCCTCCAATTAGCACTTGATAATTACAATATATCCTAACTTTAGAATGTCAGGTATCTTATACTGCACTCATTTCCAGTAAGATTACTAATTACCATTCCTGTCATTTTGTCATTTTGTCTTGCTGTTTCCACCACGAAAACAATTTTTCAAAAATTTTAGTCTATCAACAAAAATTATGACTCGGTTAAGACCAAAGAAATATTAGTCATAATAAATCTAATCACCTTCCAAAGACAAACAACAAATTCCAACAAATACCAACAAATTCCAAAAGGCGACAGTATTGGCATTATTCACTTTCTTTGCAAAGTTTCTTAACAATTACTATACCTCCCTTCCGTTATTCTTGAGGAGCTCTGGGGAAACTGCAGAAGGCACTGAATTTGTAACTGGAAGATGCAAAGGAGCCCCAGTTCTGCCTGTGAGACAAAGAAAATCATTTCAACATCCTGAACTTCAGTTTCTTCATCAGTAAAATGAGGAGAGCAACAATACCTATCACTTATTGAGTACTACGTGCCAGTCACAAAATAGCATAATAGCAACGCTAATAATAATGAAAATATAATTTTAACATGATGATACCAAGTGAATGCTAACTCTGTACCAAGCCTTCTTCCAATAACTTTAAAAATGTTGACTCACCTACCTATCACAACAAACTACCCATGGGGTAGATACTGTTATCCCCATTTTACAAATGAAGAAATCAAAGCACAGAGAGACCAGGTAACTTAAATTCACAATGTCACAGAACTTTTGAGTTGCAAAGCTGGAAATCAAACTCATGCAGTCTAGCTACAGAGTTCACGTACTTCACCAATTTGCTGCAGTGCCTTCTACCTATTTTCTCAATTAATACTTTTAACAACCAACAACATAGATGATATTACAATCCATGTATGACACATGAACAAACTGAGGAACAGATAAATTAAGTAACATACCTAATATTACAACTAATTGGTCAGTTGCAGAGCTGGGATATGCATCAGGCAGTTGGACACCAGTCAGATGACACAGTTAAACCACCACCTATAGTATCACCTACCTCCAGATGCTATAAAGGTTTCCAGAGAAGAGTCTGGAAACAGGCCTACAAAGGGCAAATGAATCACAGTGAGGACCAACGGGACAAAGAAAGGAAGAGAAGAAACACAGCAAAGAATATGGGACAGATTAAGCTGCTCTTATCCCCATGCAACATCCTAATTCACCAAATCGTGAGGCTCACGTGATAGCCCTCTGGTGTCAGTAATCCTGCCCCAATACAAATTCAGATAAAAGTCATCACACTACCTGCTAGACATGTAGCTGGTACTTGACAGATGTATCAAAATCACCAGAAAATAACTATAACCACTAAATTAAGCAACAGTGAAATACAAAAAATAGATGGGAAAATGCAACTCTTACCATGAAAACCTTATTTAATATTTCTGTCAATTGGGTAAGACAATAAAATGTGTATTCTCAAGTACCTCTAAAATTAATGGCATAAAAACTATTTCATTATCTAAAAAGGCAAAAACAACAAAACCCTGACCTTATTAATCTAAGCAATATTTTCACGGACTCTAATTAATGATAATTTCTTATTTTTGTTTTGCCATACAGACAGAGATCAAAGCTAAATTCCAGATTTAGAAACTGTTGAGAGGTTAACTGCTGTAATTGCTTTCTTTTAAAGGCTCCTGAAATCTGTAAGAAGATGTTGCATTCGTTTTTCAGATGCAGTGGTAGAAGCATGACAACACAGGACAGAATAAGAAGCTCACCAAAATTTTCAATCTATCCATACATGTTATAAAACAGAGGGTTTTTTTTTTTTTTGCTTATACTGACCATAATAATGCAAATATCAAAAGGCAATCCAGTAGTTACTTAACACTAACGTTGTCCAAAAGAAACATAGAACTTTTATTTTATGGAAAATGCATATACACACATGCAACTTATTTAATCACCATCAATTTTTTTTACCCTATAAATGCAATTTATCCACAGTTTGACTGCTCACCTTATTTAACAAATAGCAACAGTATCAAGCAATTGTATCTTTCCAAGTTAGGTTAACTTTCCAAGCTAACTGAAGCAGAGAAAAACACTGATAAGGCTGTAAAGGTTCTGGGTTATTCGTCAGAAATTGGGCTTTGCAGTCACAGACATATTAATACTGGCCTGGGGGTCTGATGGTGTCAGGAGGACCCCTTGTGGTAAATGTGAATCCCTTCTACAACCTGCATTTCTCAGCTAAAAGTGAAAAATCAACAATATACATTTTAAATTTATCCCTCATGACAGCCTGAAAAAGCTAACCATTACTACAGACTCCATACTCTGTATCAGGCCAGGCGCAGTGGCTCACACCTATAATCCCAGCACTTTGGGAGGCCGAGGCAGGTGGTTGACCTGAGATCAGGAGTTCAACACCACCCCAACATGGTGAAACTCCATCTGTACTAAATACAAAAATCAGCCGGGCGTGGTGGCGCATGCTTGTAATCCCAGCTACTTGGGAGGATGAGGCAGGAGAATCGCTTGAACCTGGGAGGTGGAGGTTGCAATGAGCTGAGATTGTCCAGTCTGGGCAACAAGAGCAAAACTCCATCTCAAAAAGGAAAAAAAAAAAAGTGTATATATGTGGATATATCAGTAGCATCTAGTGTGGATCTATCCCTCATCATATCTATATTCCAAGCAACAGACATAAATAAGCTTTTCTTCTTTCCAAACGGAGCTACACGGTAGTTGGCTTTTTTGGTCAATTTCCCTCCCATATGCTTTTGGTTTTGTCATGCTGGTATGAATGGATGCTATTCCAGCTTACCAAGAGATTTCAGGAGTCACTTTTCTAATTCTATCTAAAAATGTGTATCATTAAGAAATGTTAAAACCAACCTAACACCCATTATAATAGCTGCTACATTTTTTAAAAATAGAAAATAAGGTTTGACAAGGATATGAAGAAATCAAAACCCTTGTGTATTGTTGATGGGAAGGTAAAATGGTACAACTGCTATGGAAAACAACATGGAGGCTCCTAAAAATATTGAAACTAGAACCACCATAAAGATTCAGTAATCCCACTTCTGGGTATAATCCAAGGAATTAAAAGCAGGGTTTGGAAGAGATATTCAAACACCCATATTCGTAGTAGCATTATTCACAATAGCCAAAAGGTAGAAGTAACCCAGGTGTTTGTCCACAAATGAATAAAAAGTATGTGGTATATAAATTCAATGAAATACAATTCAGCCTTAAAAAGGAAAGAAATTCTAACACATGCTGAACCTTGAGGATATTATGTTAAGTAAAATAAGCCAGTCACAAAAAAATAAATAACATATGATTCCACTTATATAACATACCTAACACAGTCAAACTTACGGAAGTAGGTAGTAGAATAGTGGTTTCCAGGAGATGGGGCTGGAAGGAGAGAAGCTGCTTTATGGGCATAGAGTTTCACATTTTCAAGATGAAAAAAATTCTAGAGATCTGTTTCACAAAAATGTAATATACTTAATACTACTGGAACAGTAGAGTTAAAAACTGGTAAATGTCAAATTTCAAATTTTTTAAAATTCATTTTTATCACAATTTTTTAACTTAAAAAATGTTAAAATCATTTTTAAAGAGTAAATCTCATATTTTATAACAAATCTGCAAATATAATTATGTTTACTTTTATAAAAGAGAAAAGCTTTGAGAGCTTAAGAACAAGTCTAAAGTGAGAGAGACAGGAAAAAGAGACAACAACCAATCACTGACTAAGAGCTTAATATTGTTCCAGCCCTGTATAAGGTGGCTTTATGTGTATGTGTTTTAAAATGTGCTCCCCTAATAAACTTGGAAGTAATTACTAATATCATCATTTTCAAGAAAAAGAAAACTGAGGCTCACATACACAAGGACTTGTGACACAATTAGACTGTAAAAGTAAAATGTCAAAGCCACATGCAACTCTGAAGCCCAAATCATCTTCTCCATCACCCTAAATTTAAAGGTCCATTCAGTTTATTTCAAGTATCCTAAAACTCAGACTCAGCCACATAGTATTAGATGTGTGACCCTGGCACTTTTTTTTTAACTTTCTCTCTATTACTTAGTTTCTTGTCAGTTAAATAAAGTTTAAAATGGTATGTATTTTTCACAATTATGATAATTAAATATTATAAGCATAAAGGGCTTTGACAGCACCCATAATAAAGGCTCCATGTCACTGTAAGTGCATCATTACTGTCTGCCTCTTCTGTGCATAGGCAATAAATTAAGCAGTAGGGATCCCAAAATAATTGGAACAGAGTCCTATCCCATAAGGAGTTCACAGACCATCAGAAGACAAGCACACAAATCAGAGTACCCAGAAGTCTAACTTCTGGGAGATTGGTCTAACAAACCTCCAATAAATCTCCTCTAAGTTTGAAGGCAGTTTGAGGCTTATAATAGGTTTATTTGTAATACTGAAACACTGTTAACAGCCTACATGCTTGATAGAAGGGGAGTGAATAAATAAACCTCGGAACATCAAAATGAATGACTATTTTTAAATGGTGTGTCTGAAAATTTTTCACCGACCCTGGAAAATATTCATTAACAACAACAACAACAACAATGAAAACGTAGCAAAAGAGGCAGCTCCCATTCCTAAATTGCAAAGATTTCAAGAGAAATAGATATTTGAAAACTCCTTTTTCTTCTGTCCTATGTTCCATTGCACCACACTCTTGCTGATCTCTCTTTACTTCTCATTATTTTGGGTTTTTGTAGCTTCTTAAGGCAAAAACATAGATAATTGACTATTTTTTCCTTTTAGTTATATAAGCACTTAAAGTTATAAAGTTCCCTCTTAAGTACTCTTTCAAGCTGCATGATAAAGACTGATGTTACATTTTTACTATTCTGTTTCAAATAACTTTCTAATTTTGAAACATTTTCTAATTTCTCTTTTGATTTTAGACTCATGTATTATTTAGAAAGGTATTTCATTTCTAAGTACTAAGGACTTTACTGGATATTGTTTCTTTAATATATTTGCTTTTTACGTTCATTTATTCTTTTGATCAGAAAATACACCTGCATGATATATTTGCTATGAGTTTAACTGGAAAAAAAGAAAATACAGGCCAGGAGCAGTGACTCACATCTGTAATCCCAGCACTTTGAGAGGCTGAGGTGGCGGATCTAGGCCAGAAGTTCAAGACCAGGCTGAGTAACATGGTCAAAGCCCCATCTCTACTAAAAATACAAAAATTAGCAGGGTGTGGTGGCACACACCTGTAACTCCAGCTACTCAGGAGGCTGAGGCACAAAAATTGCTTGAACCCAGAAGGCGAAGGTTGCAGTGAGCCAACATCACGCCACTGCACTCCAGCCTGGGCAGCAGCGCGAGACTCTGTCTCAAAAAAAAAGAAAATAAAATACAATTATTAAATACATGGTACAAAATTCAAATGGATATGCAATGAACCATAAACATCATCCCCCACTTCACCCTATTTTCTTTCCATCACATTCTCTCTAGATAGAATCACTGTTCCTAATTGTTTGTGTAATCTTCTAGAGGTGTTCCATGCATATACAAGAACACACATATGCAGATACAGTTTCTTTTGCATTACACCAATATAATGCATTTTACATACTCTTCTATACCTTCTTAAAACTTACTTTAAAATGTATCTTCAGCCTAGGCAACAAGATGAAACCCCATCTCTATAAAAAATACAAAACAATTAGCTGGGCATGGTGGTGCCTGCCTGTAGTCCCAGCTGTTCAGGAGGCTGAGGTGGGAGGATTGCTTGAGACAGAGGAGGCTGAGGCTGCAGTGAGCCATGACTGTGCCACCGCACACCAGCCTAGGTGACAGAACAAGACCTCATGGTTTTTTTAAAAAATTAAAAAATTGAAAGTATCTTGCTCATTATAGATTTTTTTGCATAAATTTTTGATTGTTAAAAATACTGTAGGCCACGTACAATGACTCATGCCTGTAATCCCAGCACTTTGGGAGGCCAAGGCAGGAGAATCACTTGAGCCCAGGAGTTCGAGACCAGCCTAGGCAACATAGTGAGACCCCATCTCTACAAAAAAATTTTAAAATAGCTGGTTGTGGTGGCACACACCTATAGTGCCAGCTTGGGAGGCCGAGGGGGAGGACTGCTTGAGCCCAGAAGGTGGAGGTTGTAACGAGCTGTGATTGGGCCACTGCACGCCAGCCTGGGCAAGAGTGAGACCTAGTCTCAAAAAAAAAAAAAAAAAAAAAGCTGCATTAAATTATTATTCATCTTAATTACTGAGGTTTTTGGTGACTCTTTAGATAGTATGTCAAGACAAATGCCTCAGCCTAGTCCTGGCACTGTCCAAAGATCCACTTCCACATTCTACTCTTTCCCACTGACCCCATTCTCCTCAATCACATGACTCTCAGGGGTTTGTGAAACTAGAAACGTTTCTGCTCAATGCATGTTAAATATGATCACTCAATTTTTAAAGTTCCACTCTAAGAATAAAGATATTTTCTTTTTTTTTCTTTTCTTGAGATAAAGTCTGTTGTCCAGTTTGGAGTGCAGTAGTGCGATCTCGGCTCACTGCAACCACCACCTCCCAGGTTCAAGCAAATTCTCACGTCTCAGTCTCCCAAGTAGCTGGGATTACAGGCACCCACCACCAGGCCAAGCTTATTTTTGTATTTTTTAGTAGAGATAGGGTTTCACCATGGTGACCAGGCCGGTCTCGAACTACTGACCTCTAGTGATCCGCCTGCCTCAGCCTCCCAAAGTGCTGGGATTACAGACATGAGCCACCATTTCTTTTTTCAAGGACCAGAACTACAGTAAGCAAAACTGTCAAAGTCATATCTATTTTAATTGAAACAATTACAATGTAATTTTTACACTGGACCAGTAAGCTCTTGAATTCATAAAATGTCTGAACTTTAAAGGAAACAAGCCATATAAGAACTTGTTAGCAAAATCAATAAATTATGGATATTTGCATCATGTATGATACAGCAGAAATAATGTATTCATTCACTCTTTTTCTGTCCAAGGATCCTGACTAACAGCAGCAGAAACTAAAATCAGCTGCCTCATCAGGGCACAACAGAAGACAAACGAGATGGGGGTTTGTATATAGCTAACTCACTAAGAGTCCTTCCCCTGCCTTTTTTTTTTTTTTTTTTTTTTTTTTTGAGATGGAGTCTGGCTCTGTCGCCTAGGCTAGAGAGCAGTGGCGCCATTTCGGCTCACTGCAACCTCCACCTCCTGGGTTCAAGTGATTCTCCTGTCTTAGCCTCCCAAGTAGCTGGGATTACAGGTGTGTGCCACCACGCCCAGCTAATTTTGTATTTTTAGTAGAGATGGGGTTTCGCCATGTTGGCCAGGCTGGTCTTGAACTCCTGACCTCCGGTGATCTGCCCACCTCAGTCTTACAAAGTGCTGGGATTATAGGTGTGAGCCACCCCACATGGTCCCCTGACTTTTTAAAACCAGGATCTCTAACAACAGTAATCAAAAAAAAAAAAAAGAATTGAGATTTCTAAATCCAAGACAGATGCAACAGCTGGCAACAGAAGAGCATTTCCTTTAGAAAAAATAGAAAAACTGCATAAAATATAAAAAATAATCTCTTTGAAGACAGTAAGAACAGGAGGGGCTAAAAAACTTCAAAACCACAGAAGTTCAGCTGATGTTCTGCAGTTACGTTTACCTTTAGTATATATTTACCAATTCTGAGAAGAAGAAGGAGGTGGAGAATCTAGCCTGTGCATTCACAGAAAACTGCTGCCAGAAGACAGAAAAATCAGGCAAGGTTTTGGCAGGCTAAATCCTAGAGCATTAGTATTCTTACTGTATAAAGGTGTATTAATTGTCAAATATTACTCAGCAATAAAAAGGAATGAAGTGCTGATACATGCTACAACATGGATGAACCTTGAAAACATTATGCCAAGTGTTAGAAGCCACAAAAGACCACATACAGCATGATTCCTTTTATACAAAATGTCCAGAATAGGCAAATCTATAAGAAAGTAGATTAGTGGTTTCCTCGGGCTAAAGATAAGGAATAAAGAGTGATTGTTGGTGGGTATGGGGTTTCCTTTTGGGGTGATAGAAATTTCTAAAATTGATGGTGGTGATTGTACTCATTGTATAATATGTGAATTATATGTCAATTAAAAAAAAAAAGACACAAAGCCTCTAAAAGGCAGTGAGTCGAGATTTTCAAGTCTTACAAGACAAAGATTAAAGTTCCACACAAGAAGAAGATAAGGAAAAGGAACCAATAAATATAAAATAAATGACATAGAGCTAAAGGACAAAAAAATACCTTTAACAAATAAAAGCCACCAGTTGGTATTCAGAAACAATAAATTCTAGAAGATCAACCAAGAAAGAAAAAGAATACAAATAAATAACTAAAATTCCTAAAGGAAATATAAACATTACAGAAATCATAAATCTAACAAATCATTGCTCTAAAATCTTGTTTACAATTATAAGAAATTAAAAATAAACCCTTGGCTTTCCCCCCAAAACCTAATCCTGAAACAGATTTTCCCAAATCAGTAAATAGCATTGGGGTCAGTGTCATGTGCCTGTAGTCCCAGGTACTCGGGAGGCTGAGGCACGAAGATAGCTTAAGGACAGGAGTCTGAGGCTGTCAGCATGCCATGATCACGCCTGTGAATAGCCACTGCACTCTAGCATCCTGGGAACATAAGGAGACTTTGTCTCTAAAAGTTAAAATTTAAAAAAAAAGTTTTTGAAAGTAGCAACTCCATTCTCCCAGCTGCTAATGAAAATACCTTGACATCATCCTTGATTCCTTTTCTTTAGAACACAACCATCCCAACAAGTCTCTTAAAACTTACATCACGCCTCTGCTCAAGATCCTCCAGTGGCTTCCCATCTGACTCAGAACAAATGCACAAGACCTTACAATGGCCCAGAACGCTCTAAGGTATCTAAACCACCCATGAGAAATAACACCTCCCCAATGTTTCTGCTACACGGCCTCAAAGTTTTAAACAAGTAATGTTTATCAAGTTATATTCTGCTAAGCCTCTGCTATGATAGTGATGAAATTTTCTGACCATCTGTTATTATAGACTGACTCCTATTTTCTGCATATAAAGTTCACTTCTGAAAACAACTCTCTATTGATCTCTCACAAGATGTTTTCTTTTCTGTAGGGAAAAGAAAGAGAGCTCAAAGTGGAGTTAGATATTAGACTGTTACTGTGTTTACATAGAAAAAGAAGACATTAAAAACTCCATTTTGATCTTTCTTTTCCCTACACTTTTCCACCAATTTTTGATAATTACTTGTACTTGCTACCCTCAAGCCAAATGCTGAGTGTCTTGAACAAAATTTCACCTTTTCTTAGCAACAATAACCATCCCCTTTCCCAACGTTTTATAGTTTTAATTTGCTCAATGTTTAAAATAACTTACCTGTAAGAATGGAAATTCTTGTTTCCTGGAGTTAAGACACAATTTTGTTCAAATGCAGTTTCTCAACTTACAGTGTGACCTTCAACAAGGCATTCTCATCTCTGTAAGTACTATTTGTAGAAAGGGCATAAACTACATACAAGGACTTTTCTAAAAGTAAAACATCAGGCATTTATGTGACAGCCTGTAAAACTTGACAATTCCTATAAGGGAACTATGCAGGGAGACCTGTCCAGCATCATTTATTTACTTAGCCAACTTCTACAGAACCATGAATCTGAGTCATTCAAATAGTAGGGGGCTACAATTACCTTGCACCTCTTTTCCACCACCACACAACCCCAACACTGACCTACTGAAGTACGCTAGTCCCTTGATACCAGTCAGTAGAGGAAGAATAAGAAGAATTTTCCCCAAGACGAACTTGTGGTGCAGAAAGAAGAAAGTAGAGGGAAGCAGGGTATCACATCTGAAACCAACCCAACCCCTGGGATTCCAAATGACTTAAAATGATATGTGCTTTTTCTAATATGAGGTGTGCTTCTGCCATTTGCAACCCAAAATTTCTTGACTAATAAAATCCATAAACTGAGTCCTACAAACTAGCAACGTTCCCAATCACCCAAAAACCACCCTAAAAGGATTATTCTTCCATTAATTCTGCTAAGAATTATTTAGTGAGCACCTACTATATGCCGAACATTGTTCTACATATCATAAATACATCAATGTGTGTCAAAGACAGGGTTATATGCATGTAAAATGTGCTGATAAACATTTAACAACCAGCTCTGCAGGGACTGAAAGGGAGAAGCCCCAATTTGTGGTATCTGCTGATTTCTGCATATCTCTTGGTATACATGTGCACATATTTCTGTTTCATATGCACATGGGAATGGAACCACTAGATCACAGAATGTGGACATGTTTAATGTTTAGTAGGTACTGACAAACTATTGCCCAAAGTAGGTGTACAAATTCATGCTCCCATCAATAGTGTATGAGAGTTCCCATTGCTCTCTAATAGTCAAAAGCAAAAGTGAAACCAACAGACTTGAACTCCTGGGCTCAGCTGATCCTCTTTCCTCAGCTTCCTGAACAGCTGAGACTATGGGTGTACGCCACCACACTAAGCTAATTTTTTAAAAAAAATTTGTAGAGATGAGTTCTTGCTTTGTTGCCCAGGCTGATCTTAAACTCCTGGCTTCTAGTGATCCTCCTGCATCAGCCTCCAAGAGTACGGGGATCACAGGTGTGAGCCATCAATGACTGCTAAAGACACTGGAGGGAAGAATCATGACACCATCTGAACCAATGATTAATTTTACTGTCCCAAAAAGGAGGATGTGAAGCCAACAGCAAGTATTACTATCCCCTAAAACTGAACCTTGGTCTAACTGAACCTCCAAAAGCCAGCTACCAAGAAACTGTGATTATATTTCTTAAAAAGTTCTTATCTGTTAGGGATATATACTGAACTCACATGGGTAAAATTATATGATTATATGATGTCTACGATTAGTTTTAAAATACTCGCAGCAAAAAGAAGAGTCTGGAACAGGCAACAGAATGTTACAACTGGGGCTCATTATCCTATTCTCTTTTATAAATATTTTTAAATTTCCACAATAAAATGATTAAAACATAAAAAATAAAACTGAAGGAAAATCCACCACACAAATCCATTTTTCTAATAGCCAATTTGTGTAAAGAATCAGTACTGCAATTACAACATTAACAAGTGACACATGATGTTAAGTAAGTTGTCAATCAGAGGTTAAAAGTATTATGACAATAGTTAAATGTGTATAGCTAATTAGAACTGAGAGCATTAAAGAAAGGGGGAGATAAGAACAACTTTTCAACAACATATAAATGTTTATTTTGTATCTATTAGTCAAACTGTCCATAAATGACAGAACCAAACAGAAGGAAAAAAGCTACTTTATACCCATGAAACATCCCAGGGCCCCAGAGCATATTACAGCAGGAACTACTGTGGAAAGGAAAAAATGACTCATATTAACAACTCAAGAAGGAATCAAGAATCAGGATTACAATTTACTGAAGGCAAGCACCCCAGGTCCAGAGGTAAGCACCTATGCCTCAGAGTGACTTTCCTGACAGATTCTTACAGAGCACAAATAACACCTAGGCTGAGATGTATCCATGGTTCTCTGGCCTCAGGACCCATCAACTGCAGACAGGTCCTCCCAGAAGAAAGTTATTAAGACCTCGCCTGATTATAAACGGGTTTATCCTATACTAGAGACAAGGGAAGACTGGGAGGGGTTCAAAGCTGAATCCAATGCCAAACTGGCTTGCAAAGACCTCTATCTGAGATTCACTCTATTATTTGAAACCAACAAAATGAAAGGTTTTTCCTAATGCGCTGTTCATGTTATCTTAATGCTCAGTACGTCCTCATCTTTTTTTTTTTTTTTTGAGAAGGAGTCTCGCTCTATTGCTCAAGCTGAAGTGCAGTGGTGTGATCTCGGTTCACTACAAGCTCTGCCTCCCGGATTCACCCCATTCTCCTGCCTCAGCCTCCCGAGTAGCTGGGACTACAGGTGTCCACCACCATGCCTGGCTAATTTTTTGTATTTTTAGTAGAGACAGGGTTTCACCGTGTTAGCCAGGATGGTCTCAATCTCCTGACTTTGTGATCTGCCTGTCTCGGCCCTCCCAAAGTGCTGGGATTACAGGCGTAAGCCACCGCACCTGACCTGTCCTCAGCTTTTAAGAGTAGATCAGAGCCTAGGCAACCAAGTGAAACCCCATCTCTTCAAAAAGAAAATTTTTAAAAATCAGCCAGGCATGGTGGCACGCACCTGTAGTCCTGGTTACTCAGGAGGCTGAGACAGGAGGATTGCTTGGCTACGAGTGAGCTATGATAGTGCTACTGCCCTCTAGCCTGAGCTAGAGTAAAACTCTGGTCTCTAAAATTAAAAAAAATTAAGTAGGTCAGAACCTTATAGTTTTGTGAATTCAATCTTTTTAACTAATAAAATCAATTGTGGGAAAACGAGAAGCAGGATCAATTTTTATACATCTTTATCACCTAAAGAGGTCAAGAGAAGACAAACATGTACTGTATACATAAATCAACATCATCCTAAATTCTTAGCAATGTCTTGAGCACTCACGAAGTCTACAACGAAGTATAAGGTAAAACAGAGGAAGAGGGGCCACTATAATAAAAGACACCTCAACTAAAAGCAAAAAGAACAACTTGTTGGGCCCATTTTCTACTCGGGATGCAAATGTGGGGGCCTTCCTGATGCACTGCACCCGACCAATGCTGTTATGTTTCAGGGGCATCTTTAGTTGACCTAAAAAAAAAAAGAGAGATCAGATCTTGATCTATCTCAGAAACAATCTGTAACCAATTCAAAAACTGGATCTCCTTAACCTTCACACCTCCACCAGCAAATTAAAGAGCCATCTCCAAATGTGTCACAGCACACATCACATCAGACACTTTGGTTGCTATGATTTTTAAGCATGGCAAAGTTACAACTACATAAAATTTTAAACTTAAGTCCCACAACAGTTTTAAATATAAAAATTACCATTATCTGCAGCTCATCAGTCCAACAGGACAAAGATATTCTACAGACCATCATCTTTTTTTTTTAACTTTCTAGGAAGATAACCTTTTAGAGAAAAATACTGCTTTCAGTTAATTACATAAAGCTATTATAATGACTACTGTTCTTTTGGGATATGGCCTTTCCATGCATCTTAATAGTTAATAGTTTATTCACAAACAGGAAAACTACACATCAAAAACAGATGTAAAGATAACTAACAGCAACAACTAAAAGCATTTGATTTCTGATCCTAGACAAATAAGATTTATATTAATGTAATACGGAAACATGGATCTCCTGTTGTACAGGTGTCATTAAAATATACACCTAATTTGCATATTTTAAAGACCATCCATTTTTTAAAATAAGTGATGGAGGGCAAGAAACCACAAAATATACGTTAAAGAATTTAAATTTTCTTTTTATAATCATTATTGCGTACTTTTATACTTACTTCCTGGGGAAATTATAATTTACTTCAGCTGTGGTTTTAAGTATTTCCACACCTGATTTTCTGAAAATAAAGTTATGCCATGAATTTGTCTATATAAAATGGACTTAAATATGAGAGAATGAAAATTTATTTTTATGCTCTAAGTATATATAAAGCCTGGACATAATTACAGGTGGCTTAAAGTACACTCCAAATGGCGCCCTTGAATTACTACCTAAGAACCACCTTGGACTACAGGAATGTGCTAGTATGTATCTCCCAAGTTTAAGGAAATCAAATGTCATCTTTAAGTAAAAAATAAAAATATAAAAAACACCAAAAAACAGAAATCTGATTTAATCTAACAAAAATTGGAAAGAAAACGAAAATACTGGCATTACTACATACAGGGTTTAATGTAACCACATATTCCTAGTCCCAAAAGATATCAAATACATTTACATATTTTTAATGTGACCACAAAAACACAAGACAATTTACTACAATGTAATCTTTCCATATAAAATATGATTCAGTGGGACATAGTGGCAGGGCTGTACATCTGTAGTCCCAGCTACTTGGGAAGCTGAGGCAGGAGGATCACCAGAGTCCAGGAGTTCGAGTTCAGCCCAGGCAACAAAGCAACACCCCATCTCTTACAAACAAAACAAAAAGAACATGACCCAAATTATTTCTTCTGCTGAAAACTATACTCAGTACAATCTCGTTTTTTGTATCCTCAAACTTAATTGATCTCTACATTATTCTAACAGTTATCTAAGAAGACAACACAACCTCCTCTTCACATCTAATACAATTCACAGCACTAAATCTAGAGTATCTTTGTCTCCCCTCATGCAAAGAGAGACGATGCAAATAGAAGGCACCCATCACTAAGTCCACTAGTGTAGGGCTGTCCTGTTCCCTGTGCTTTCATTCTATGTCCTGACCAAATATCAGAGTCCTTTGACCACTCTGTGACCCAGCCACGTACAGGTTTTCCCTAGCAGGCTTGAACTCAGTATGGAGCCTTGAACATTCCCAGGCATTGATAAAGGTATCTAAGTTGCTGCACAAAACACTGAAAGAAACCAGCCCTGGACCTGAGACAAATTCCTCAAACTCTCATAAAAACTCCACACATTAATCCCCTTGCTGCATACACATCTAGAGACAGCACCGCCCCACTCCTTTTTGCTGCGTGTCACAAGGATTGTCGCAATCCTCCGTAAGTTTCCCCAATAAATGCTCTAGACTGATCACCCTGGTGTTTAGTACTTCTTTATTTGGAATCCCAACCAGCCCCATCTCAGGATAGTCTGGAGCACTCCCTTGTGGGAAGTGCCCTACCACTGCTTTGGGGGCAACTCCAGCCTCAGCTCAGTGGTACAAAACAAAGAGCTTCAGCTGAGGAAACAACTCTGCGCCACCCCTTGGGTAAATGTCTGGGAGCAGCCACAGTATGTCCTAAAATAAAAACAGCCATCATGATTACTGTACAAATGCCATGCAAACATTTGACCAAGCTTTGTTATCCTCTTCTTCTCAATAAAATCCACTTATAAACTGACTCTGTTTTCATAATCAAAATATTTTAGCTAGGTGCAGTGGTGCATGCCTGTAACGTCAACTACTCAGGAGGCTAAGGCGGGAGGATCGCTTGAGCCCAGGAGTTCAAATCCAGCCTAGGCAATATAGTAAGACCCCATTCTCAGTACTTTTTTTTAAAAAAGAATATTTTTGCATAAAAAGTCACACCCTGCTTTCCTTCCCTCTTCCATCTTCTTACGTGAATAAAAAGTAGGGTTGGGGAAGAAAACGAAAGGGCTAGGGGCAAACAAAGGATACATCTTCTTCAACAGTCTGAACAATCTTCCAGATGTATGCACAGTAAACTTTATTGTGTAATGAATAAAAGTATATCCTAACCTTTAAATCCAAAGACTTATTCTAAACATTTAAAGCCAGATTCGAAAAAAGCTATACATTTTTAAATGTTTACTAATTCAAAATTTTTCATTCAGGAAATTGCACAAGAATGACAAGCATACATAAGTGACCCAAGTTTTCCGAAATCTATCACTGCTATTGATATGTGTACTATACAAGTTCAGCTCTATATACTGCAAGTTCAGCTCTAACAATGATCAAGTCTCATCTGCCCCCACTCCATCAAAAGATGACAGATTTAGGATCCAGTTTCCACACAAGTCCAACAGGTAGCCTTCATCAACCCCACAGGTCCAGAATAAAATTATCATTTGGGGTTGCACAAATCTTCCCCAGTCAAATCTTACATACCATTCTGGCCATGTGGCCTAGAAGTCACACCTAGTCCCTCACTCTAGGTCATGTTGTCACCTATGTCATACATATACCCAAACACCATTATTCTACCAGGATTTTTTAATTTCAAAGCTGTTGTCACTAGGAGATAAAAACTAGGTAGTATGTACACATTTATTCACTTTATGGTGAATCACTTTGTAAAAGTTTTATATAATGAAAAATTATTTTGATATTTGTCCTACTCTGGCATTAACTATTTATTAGTGATAATCTCGATGTCACAAATTAAGAAAGAAAGATATCTTTTAAAGGGGAGAGACTGAGTTACTAAAATTTACACCAAAAACTAGGGGAAGTGCCAAAAACAACTCCAAATCACCAAGCAATAATCTGAAAGATGAGTGGGGAAAAATAACAAGAGAACAGAGTAGAGCATGGGGCCTGGGCCACTGAAGGCACTCAACTGTGTCCTGAATGAAAGAATAAATCCACTTACTTTTCTTCTATTCACATTTACTCATCACTAGCTCCAGCTATACTTACTGTTCACACTGACATATCCTAACATATCCCTGATAGGATGGGCAAGTAAAAAACACAGACTTTTGCTTGAAGAAGTTGGGATTAACAGTTATGTTCATGATGAACAATACAACATCCTGTATACCAGGAAAGAAATGCTACTTTGCATTTGGGAGGCCAAGGCAGGTGGATCACCTGAGGTCAGGAGTTTGAGACCAGCCTGGCCAAAATAGTGAAACAAAAAAATTGGCCAGGTGTGGATGGCGCTACCTGGGAGACTCAGGCAGGAGACTCAGGCAGGCCTGAACCTGGGAGGCAGAGCTTGCAGTGAGATGAGATAGCACCACTGCACTCCAGTCTGGGTGACAGAGCGAGATTCTGTCTCAAAAAAAAAAAAAAAAAAAAAGACTAAAGAGTCATGACTATATATTACAAGTGATTCCAGATAGGATCCTGTATCAAGGTAAAGAACTGCTATAAGGGACATTACTTGCCAAAATATGACCGTGGTCTACAGCCATGCCACCCAATCTCAAAAGCTAAGCAGTGTGGGGTCTGGTTAGTAGTTATTGGGATTGGGAGGCTGCCTGAAAACACTAGGTGCTGTAGGCTTAAAATAAAATTGTTTAATATGAACATAGCCAGGCACAGTGGCTCATGCCTGTAATCCCAGCAGTTTGGGAGGAGAAGGCAGGCAGATCACCTGAGGTCAGGAGTTCAAGACAAGGCTGGACAACATGGTAAAACCCCACCTCTACTAAAAGTACAAAAATTAGCCAGGCATGTTGGTGAGTACCTGTAATTCCAGCTACTTGGGAGGCTGAGGCAGGAGAGTTGCTTGAACCCAGGAGGCAGTGGTTGCAGTGAGCTGAGACCACACCATTGCATTGCAGCCTGGGCAACAAGAGCGAAACTCCATCTCGAAAAAAAATTTTTTTAATAAAAAAAAATAAATTCAACATGTATAATACAACAATCACACACATAAATTCAAGTGAAATGAACATAACATGAACAGCTATCCTAAGTTCATGCAATGACAAGTGAACCATGAATGACTGCCACCTGGGCTACACCAACTGGAACTGTCACCAATTCTAAAAAGCATACCAGCACACTTTTAAGTGTTCAAAACCAAGGGTAAATTAATGAAGGCATTCCCAGAGAAAAACACAAGGACGGAGTGAGACAGTAAAATACAAAAAGCAGAACAATCAGTAATCTCCCTCCTGTTCCCAAACACCAATTGTCAAAGAAGCTACCAGTAGATACTGTGTGATCAACACATAAATAGTACTCTGCAGAGGCTGTAATAAACAGGTCTCATCTTCTGCAGACAGCAAGGCACGCCTCAAGACACAGAAGAGCATATGCATTAAATAAACAAAAAACAACTCAAGGAAGTCCTACTGTAATGCACCTCATTCTATCACTGATTCTGTTAGTGCCACACATTATAGCATATCCTGAAGATCATAAAATGATGAGCTCATCATTTAAAATAAACTGATTTTTAAATGAAAATTAGAACACACAACTTTCTACTTTGATTCCACTCCTACTCAGTGTCGTGGCTTTTTAATCAAGAGTTTATTGGGAAAAAAACATGCTAACTGGCCGCTCCACAGGACATCAACAAGTACCACAAAGTAGTAATGAGCAACTCTTTTTTTTTTGAAGACAGGGTCCCACTTTTGTCCCCTAGGCTGAGGTGCTGCGGCATGATCTCAGCTCAATGCAGCCTTGACCCCTCAGGCTCAGGTGATCCTCCCACCTCAGTCTCCCAAATATCCGGGACTACAGGCATGCACCACCATGCCCAGCTAACTTTTGGGTTTTTTTTTTTTTTTTTTTTGGCAAGACAGGATTTTGGCATGTTAGCCAGGCTAGTCTTGAACTCTTGAGGTCCAGTGATCCACGAGCCCTGGCCTCCCAAAGTGCTGGGATTACAGGTATGAACTACTACCCCAACTTCATGAGTACTTTTAAGAAACTTAATTTATAATTGTAACAAAGCCTTAAGATCAATGAAACTAACTTTTATTATTTACTGCATATATTCTTTTTTTTTTTTTTAATTGAGAGAAGGACTTGCTCTGTTGCCCAGGCTGGAGTGCAGTAGGGTGAACATAGCTCACTGCAGCTTGACCACCCCCAGGCTCAAACAATTCTCCCACCTCAGCCTCCTGAGTACCACAGGCATGTGCCACCACACCTGGCTAATTTTAAAATTTTTGGTAGAGATGAGGTGCTGCCATGTTGTTCAAACTCCTGGGCTCAAGCAATTCTCCCACCTCAGCCTCCCAAAGGGTTGGGAGTACAGGCATGAACCTCTGCACCTAGGCTTACTGTGTACGTTCTTAATTCTAGCAGTTTAAAACATAAATGTATCCTATCATTATAGCTCATTAACTATTAACTAAAAGATGGAGCTGAAGACTGCATAGTTCCATCAATATAAGAAATGGCATTTTTATTTATAAAGCTGATAAAACTATTTTTCTCCAGAGTTACAAGAACTTGAGCAACAAATAGTAAAATAACTTTTAAACATCTTTTATTTCTGCTAATTATATGACCTTTATAATATACAGTCTCATACAAAGACAAATATAAAGCCTTTAGGCCACAAAAATATCAGATTACATAAATGAACCAAGGACTCCAAGATTGTGTTTTCAAAAGCAGTGTCTACACTGAAACCTACTTCACTTAAACTCTGGTGATACCTAATCCAGACAAACAGATGTTGATCCAACTGAAAAGAAAATTCAAGCTTTAATGAGTGTGTGTATGTGTGTGTGTGCATATATGTGTGCAAGAGTAGATGGATAATATCTGTTTGCATGTAAGTCAAACTTTTCTTCTCTTTTTAAAGTTTTATTTATTGAGGCATAACTTGCACAGTAAAAACATTAGGTGGATGGTGATAAGGACTGGATCTGTTTCCCAGCCAAATCTCATGTTGAAATGTAGTCCCCAGTGTTGGAAGTGGGGCCTGGTAGGAGGTGTTTGGATCATGGGGGCGTATTCCTCATGAATGGCTTAGTGCCATTCCCTTGGTGATAAGTGAGTTCACGTGAGATCTGGTTGTTTAAAAGTGTATGACACCTCCCACTCTCTCTCTTGTTCTCTCTCGCCATGTGATGCATCTGCTCCCACTTCACCTTCCATCATGAGTAAAAGCTCTCCGATGCCTCCCTGGAAGCCGGTGCCATGTTTCCTGTACAGCCTGCAGAACAGTGAGCTGATTAAACCTCTCTTCTTTACAAATAACCCAGTCTTGGGTATTTCTTTATACCAACACAAGAACAGCCTAATACAAATGGGTCTGTGTAACCACCATCATGCTGAAGATACAGACTACTTCCATCACCCCAAGAAGTGCTCCCATGCTCTTTTGTACTCAATTCTCTCTTCGGCCCCAGGCAACCACTGATTTTATTTCTGTTCTTACAGATTTGTCTTTACCAAAATGTTATATAAATGAAATCACAGTCATATGGAGTTTTGTGCTTTCACTTAGTAGACTGCTTTGAAGATTTGCCCATTTTGTTAGGTGCGTCAGCAGTTAGTTCCTTTTTTATTGCTGCACAGGATTCCACTGTATAGGTGTACCAAAATCTGTTTATTCATTTACCAACTGATGGATATTTGAGCTGTCTCCAGTGATTACAAATAAAGCTGTTATAAACGTTCACAGAGGCCGGGCGCGGTGGCTCAAGCCTGTAATCCCAGCACTTTGGGAGGCCGAGACGGGCGGATCACGAGGTCAGGAGATCGAGACCATCCTGGCTAACACGGTGAAACCCCGTCTCTATTAAGAAATACAAAAAACTAGCCGGGCGAGGTGGCGGGCGCCTGTAGTCCCAGCTACTCGGGAGGCTGAGGCCGGAGAATGGCGTGAACCCGGGACGCGGAGCTTGCAGTGAGCTGAGATCCGGCCACTGCAGTCCAGCCTGGGTGACAGAGCGAGACTCCGTCTCAAAAAAAAAAATAAAAAATAAAAAAAAATAAACGTTCACAGAGAGGTCATTGTAAGAAAATGTTTTCATTTCTATTGAGTAAATATTTAGAAGTAGGACTGCTGGATTGGGTGACAAGTCTATGTTCAACTTCATAAGAAAGTGCCAAACTAATTTCTTTAGCAATCGTAACATTTTGCACTTCCAACAGCAAAGCAGGAGAGTACTAACTGTCTCACATTCTTGTCATGTGGCACTGTCATCTTCTTTTTGTTTTTTAACATCAGCCATTCTAATAGGGTTGCAATGATATCTCATGTGTTTGTAATTTACATTTCCTAATGACTACTGATGTGGAACATCTTTTTGTGTGCTTTCTCATTCATATGAAATGGATGAAACATCTGTTCAAATCTTTTGGCCACTCTTTCATTGAAATTTTTATTGAGACACCTATCCTTTTTAATCAGACAGTTTATCAAGGAAAAAATGCTAAAGTGTTTGTACATTTTGTTAAGCCACTTGGAATTAATGAGTACTGAGTAAAAATCTAAACTGCCTACTTGCCACCCCAACTCACAACACTATGATATGCAAAGATGGATTGAAAGAAAAAAACACTCATCCCCGTCTCTTCCTTTCTCTGAAGGTAAGATCCTACACAAAGTTGCCTGCCCACATTCAGAATCAGGAAATCAAAATTTTCCCTGTTTTTACAAGTATTTTGTGAAACTACACTCTTCCCTCAGTATGAGCCAGCAACACAGATGATTAAGAAATTTGCAAGGCTTGGCAGAAATACCGCATTTTAATACAACTGATACATTTTAAAAGGAAGTACTATACTAGAGGGGAAAGGGTCACTGGCAATTCAGTAGGTGGCACTATTCTTCTCTCTGTTAAATGTATGACTCCCAACTGTGCACTGTGGTTAAGCTTAAGAGCTAAGCTTTACTGTAAGGAAATGGAGAACTTGATATTGCCACAAGGAATCTTGGACTGTTTTCTTAACTTTTCTAAGCCCAGTTTCTCATCCGTAAAATGAGAATAGTAACCAAAACCTTACTGAGTTGCTGTAAAGAATTAAGATTTGAATTAACACAATGACTGACACATGACAGCTATTATGATTTAGGACTATTTCTTTCAGCCACGACTCCTGAATCACAAATGTAAATAAAGATGAGAAAGATGTGCTCTTCACAAAACTGAGTAAAAAGCCAAAGTTTCAGATGGCAAGTCATATCTGTATACAGTGCACCCACTGAATATAAGGGCCTGATCATCCATGAGAAGTCCCATGCATTTACACAAAAAGTACCCTAGAGTTTGCAATCCTGAAGACCACTTATGAACCTTATTTCTTAGCATTTTGCCTCAGCATTTCAAACTGAGCAATGCTTCTTTTTGAAAGGAACTAATCTCTTGGTTTTTCAGTATCTCATTATTGATGGCTTAATTTTCTCTATATAGCTATGCCATACAAACGAAAGTTGTGTTTACATGCCTCAATGACATTTTCCCAACTTCTCTGCTTGCTCTTTCCCCAGTTTGGCCAAACACGGAGCAGCTTCTTAAATTTCCTGTTGTCATTCACCTTGTTCTTGCCTGAAAGCTGAAGTGGTACTACAGCATTCATTCCTGCACTGATGAATTGGCTTGGATAGCTAGATGCCAAGATTATTAAGTTTTTGTAACCAATGTATAAAGATTTTTCTGTAAATCAATACATAAAATCAACAGCTTAAGGTTATCATTTGAATTCAAGTGTTCCTGATACACCCTATGTTCAGATTTTAGGACATTAATAATTTACCATCAAGGCCGGACACTGGCTCATGCCTATAATCCCAGCACTCTGGGATGCCAAGGCAGGAGGATTGCTTGAGCCCAGGAGTTTGAGATTAGCCTGGGCAGCATAGTGAGCGCCTTCCTCCACAAAAAAATTTAAAAATTAGCCAGGCGCAGTCGTTCACGCCTGTGGTCTCAGCTCCTTGGGAGGTTGAAGCAGGAGGACCATCTGAACCCAGGAGCTCAAGCTTACAGTAAGCTATGAACATGCCATTCACTGTACTACAGCCTGGTTGACAAAATGAGATCTTTATTTCTCAAAAAAATGAAACAAAACATATATCGGTGTTTAACATTCTGATTATCACAATTCCCATTTAAACTTTTTTAAAGCTCTTCAGGGCCTGATTGTCACAATTCCCATTTAAACTTTTTTAAAAGCTCTTCAGGGCAAAGTCAATAAGTTAATAAACACATAATCTAACAAGGTAACACAAAACAGGCTTTTCAAGTCACCAAAAAATAACAGATCACTTCCATCTCCATGGTTTTTTTTTTTTTTTGGCACCATTTTTACTACCTAGAATGACCTTCCTCAACTACAGCTTCTCCTTAATACGCTTCCCCAGGAAGAAATCATCTCCATTCCTCCTCTGTCCTTCCCATCAATTTTTCCAATCAGTATTTTCTACTTACCTGTCTTACCTGTTCTCACCTTATTTTTGCTAGTACCACAGGTTTCTCCACCCTGGTACCATTTATAGCAGGTCTAGAAAGCAACCTCTCTAGACTGAAGCAGGGAAAAGGAGAAGGAAAGCTCCAGGAGGGGTTTGTCTCAGGGGTGAAGACAAAATGAATACACTTGACTGCATGGAAATGAATTGAGAGGCTTTACTTACAGAGCTGTCAGAGTGGGAAATCTTAGCCAGACCTAAGAATATTAAGCAAACTGGCCGGGCGCGGTGGCTCAAGCCTGTAATCCCAGCACTTTGGGAGGCCGAGACAGGCGGATCACGAGGTCAGGAGATCAAGACCATCCTGGCTAACATGGTGAAACCCTGTCTCTACCAAAAAATACAAAAACTAGCCGGGCGAGGTGACGGGCACCTGTAGTCCCAGCTACTCGGGAGGCTGAGGCAGGAGAATGGCGTAAACCCGGGAGGCGGAGTTTGCAGCGAGCTGAGATCCGGCCACTGCACCCCAGCCTGGGCAACAGAGTGAGACTCCGTCTCAAAAAAAAAAAAAAAAAAAAAAAAGAATATTAAGCAAACAAGAGGGACAACTGCAATTTTCAGTCCAAGAAAACAAGAAAAACAAAGCTGAATAAGAAATGTAACCACACTACTTTAATTGGCTCAATACTGAGTTATATTTAAAAGTCAAAATAATTAAAAACGAAAATACGGATCTAAACAAAAACTGTTCTAGAACTACATGAGGAAGATGGGGGAGAGGAAAGACCACGTAAGAGAGAGAAAATCCCTACCTACCATGATAGGAGTTCAGCATATAATGTTTCCTAAAATTAATGGAGCAATGACTAGTACACAAATACTATTAGGAAACAAGGATGTAAATGCTAAAATCAACACCTAAAACAGATTATTTCCATAGCTTCTGGGAAGCAGATGGAAGACCGGACAGGAGCCTGCGGTTTCCTGCATGAATACACCCATCTCCTTTGTATTTAGCTCAAAGCTCACTTTTGCAATGAGGCTTATTAAGACTACCCTATTTAGACCTCAAATTCACTGACACTATGGCATTACTTTTTTCTCATTCCATGTCTCACCTTCCAGTACATCACATGATGTACTTATTTGCCTATTTTTTTTTTTTTTTTTTTTTTTTTTTTGAGACGGAGTCTTGCTCTGTCGCCCAAGCTAGAGTGCAGTGGCGCGATCCTGGCTCACTGCAAACTCCGCCTCCCGGGTTCACGCCATTCTCCTGCCCCAGCCTCCCGAGTAGCTGGGACTACAGGCGCCCGCCACCTCGCCCGGCTCATTTTTTGTATTTTTAGTAGAGACAGGGTTTCACCGTGGTCTCGATCTCCTGACCTTGTGATTCGCCCGCCTCGGCCTCCCAAAGTGCTGGGATTACAGGCGTGAGCCACCGCGCCCGGCCTTGCCTATTTTTTTTTTATTATCTGCTTCCCTACACTATACAGACTCTGTTTGGTCTACTGATACATCTATCTAAAGCAATTAGAACCATGCCAAGCACTTAGTAGAAGCTCAACAAACATTTCCTGAATTGTAAAGTCATAGTTTAAACCAATCCTTTACCAGTATTACCAACTCCCACCGTCCTTCCAATAAACAAGCCTGGAAAAAAATCCATTTCATGATTCAATACAAATATAAGGACAACTTATACCAGACTATATACCTGGACTGCTAGGGGCTAGCACCAGACAAAAACGCCATTAACTAAAAAAATTGGTACATTCTAATTTAACTGTCACCAATCTCAGTTGAACCACAACACTCCTAGGCAAGCCTTCTCCATCCCTGCTTGGCTCTCTCCTCTTCTTCACTACCCCTATTTCAAACCTCCTCCACTATCATCAAATCAACCCCAGCACTGCTTTTTCTACTCATTCTTAGGAGATGACTTCAAATCCTACTTTAGAGAAATACAGAAGCATTATAAAAGAACTACCTCAACTGTCCCCACATCACCTTGCTACAAACAATGTCTCAATAAATGAGGAAACTGAGGAAAAGAAAAATAAAATGTTTTGACCAAAGTTCCACAGCTAAAAGTGGCAGCACCAAAGTGTGAACTCGGTCGGGCTCATCTAACTCTAAAACTAGCCACACAGCAAACCAACATATCACTCTACCTCTTAAAACCCTCACCTTACAGATCAACATGCCACCCCACCTCCTAAAATCCTCAGTGGTTTCAAGTTCAAGGTGGTGGAGTAATGAGTTCTATTCCTGTGAAGACTTCAGTGAAACTGAAGTATTCAAGTTGTTTTTTTTTTTTTTTAAAGGTAAATAAAAGGAAGGGAAGAGCCACCAAAAGATGAGAATTCAACAAATATCTAGCTATTAAAGAGGAGCTACATGCACAGTGATGTGTAAAACAGAGACAAAACTCAAGTGAATCTTGATGAGGCTTTGGGCCTGGCCATGAGGTATTGGTGAGGGCTGATGCTAATAGCCTGGGGTGAAAACAGAGGGTTTAACTGACTAGTTGTGCCCAGGCCAACTCAGCATTTACCCTCAGACCAAAAAAAAAAAATTTTTTTTTAATTTTTAAAAAATCCCAAGGGGCTATTTCTCTAGAAAATAAAGCAAAGGTTTCTGGTATAGGTGTTAACATCCTTACAGTAAAACTCTACTTTATTTTGTTATTTAGGGGCCCACAGACTAAAAGCATTCTGAAGCAAAGTACTTCAGTTCTGAATTCCCATCAAGGGCTAAATCTAACTCAGAAAAGTGGCTAGTCCTGCTTCCCTATACACTTACAGACAATAAAGGATCATCAGACATACAGGGAATACCACCGTCATGAAAAGAAAGAAATACCAGAGAAAACAAAGAGAAAAACCGACCTTGAAAGAAAGCTAAGCTGGGAAAGCTCAAGAAAACTTAACATTAAAAATAATAAACTAGTTTTAGAGTTCCACCCATGAGCAGTACCCAGAACACTTGGAGTTGCAGATAAAATGCAAACGTAAAAATCCCAAAATGAAAGTAATAACAAAAACATAAAATACGAGGCAGAACAGGGAGACATGCTGGAATTGGGGGGAAGAGTCAATATTTAGGGCAATACTATCTTTATCTTACAAAGGAATCAAGATATTGACATAAATCAATAAACCAAGCAAAAGAAAGACATTGTTAAAACTACAATAGAAGAATTCTAAAAGAAAAATACACATATAAACTGTTTAACAATAAGTAATGCAGGAAGAGATACGGGGAATAACATAAATAAGCTAAACCTTTATATCCCAAATCAGAAAATCAACAGGTCATTCAAAACAGAGAAGTCACAAATGATAAAGTTTAACATACAATACAGTCAGCCATCCATGTCAGTGGGTTCCATATCCAGATTCAACCAACCATGGATCTAAAATATTTGAGGAAAAACAAAACCAATGGTTGCATCTATACTAAGCATGTACTGACGTTTTTCTTGTCATTATCCCCCAAATAATACAGTATAACAAATATTTGCAAAGGATTTACACTGTATTTCGCATTATAAGCCATCTAGAGATGATTTAAAGTACAGTTGACCCTTGAACAACATGGATTTGAATGGTGCAGGTCCACGTATAGAGGGATTTTTTTCAATAATAGTTATACTGAGTGTGCCTGCCTCTCCTGCCTCCCCTTCCAGCTCTGCCATCGAGACAGCAAGACCAATCCCTCTTCTTCCTCCTCCTCCTCAGCCTACTCAACATGAAGACAATGAGAATGAAGATCTTTATGACAATCCACTTCCGTTTGATGAATAAGTAATTTTATCTTCCTTATGATTTTAATATTTTTTCTCTAGTTTATTGTAAAAATACAGTATGTAATACATATAACATACAAAACGTGTTAATCGACTGTTTATATTCTCAATAAGGCTTCCAGTCTACCATACTGATGGCAGCAGAAGCCAATCTGGAGGGGCTGCTGCCAAGACACAGGCTGCAGTAGGGCCAGCAAGAGCTGGGAACAGGTGGGAATCCCAATCCCCTACTGAGTTGGTAGAGGGGAGCCCCGCATTCCAAGGTACAGCTGCAGTCTCCTAGCCTCGGCTCCAGACCTGGGCATCCCTGCGTTCTTAGGGGTCCAGGAAGCCCCCCTGCCCTCACAGGCTCCTGGCCTCTCCCCAGCCCACTCCAGGGCAGAGCAAAGTTGTGGCTGAGCCTGAGTCTGTCACAACCTGGCCAAGTGTGAGCACACTCGAGGCAGTGCTGACATACCAGCCCCCTGCCGCCTTGGCCCGCTCCAGACTTTGGGCACCGACAAGCATGGGAGGGAGGCCAAGAGGGAGTTGAGAGTGGCTCAGTGTAGGCCTGCAGGCACACCTCGTCACAAACAGCCTAGGTGCCATGGATGGCATGCTGATGGTGGGAGAAGGCAGAAAGGCTTCTGGGTAGAAAGGGGCAGGTCCCCCGTGAAATTCCACCTTCAAGCCAGGGGGCCTTGAAGCCTTGAAGCCCAGGGGCCAGGCCACCAGTTCTGGGTGGAGTCCGTGGCCTGGAGTAAGAACTTCCAAAGCTTTTTACCGGCCCGCCCACGGCACTTCCTCCCTTCTCAGCCCCTAAAAGCCCCAGACTCAGCCAGACTCACAGAGATGTTAGGACTACCAGCTGCAGGAAGGAGCTACCCACTTTGGGTCCCTTCAACTCACCAGGATGACCTGCCTGTGGAAAGGAGCTACCCACTGCGAGTCTCCTCTCTGCTGAGATCTGGACACTCATTGGGATGACCTGCCTGTGGAAAGGAGCTAGCCACTTCGGGTCTCCTGAGAGCTGTTCTGCTGCTCAGTAAAGCCCCTCTCCACCTTGCTCACCCTCCAGTTTTCCGTGTACCTCATTCT